>NC_069502.1:407390202-407474373 GCF_027579735.1 Bombina bombina
CAGGCAACATCTCCACGGAGATGGCTTAGAGTTTTTTGGTGTTTAAATGTAGTTTTTATTCTTCAATCAAGAGTTAGTTATTTTAAAATAGTGCTGGTATGTACTATTTACTCTGAAACAGGAAAGAGATGAAGATTTCTGTTTGTAAGAGGAAAATGATTTTAGCAACCGTTACTAAAATCGATGGCTGTTTCCACACAGGACTGTTGAGAGGAATTAACTTCAGTTGGGGGAAACAGTGAGCAGACTTTTGCTGCTTGAGGTATGACACATTTCTAACAAGACTCGGTAATGCTGGAAGCTGTCATTTTCCCTATGGGAACCGGTAAGCCATTTTCTTAGTTTAAGTAAAAGAATAAAGGGCTTCATTAGGGCTTAAAAAACTGGTAGACATTTTTCTGGGCTAAAACGATTACTTTACTAAGTATATTTGGCAGATTATTACTTTTAATAGTTGTTAAATCTTGGGGATTGTTTTAATAAAAACGGCAGGCACTGTATTGGACACCTTTTTCACTGGGGGCCTTTTCTAGTCATAGACAGAGCCTCATTTTCGCGCCTCTAATGCGCAGTTGTTTTTGGAAAGCATGGCATGCAGATGCATGTGTGAGGAGCTAAGAACCACTGAAAAAGCTTATAGAAGGCATCATTTGGTATCGTATTCCCCTCTGGGCTTGGTTGGGTCTCAGCAAAGCAGATACCTGGGACTGTATAGGGGTTAAATGTAAAAACGGCTCCGGTTCCGTTATTTTAAGGGTTAAAGCTTTCAAATTTGGTGTGCAATACTTTTCAGGCTTTAAGTTACTGTGGTGAAATTTTGGTGAAATTTGAACAATTCCTTCATACTTTTTCACATATTCAGTAATAAAGTGTGTTCAGTTTAAAATTTAAAGGGACAGTAACGGTTTTATTGTAAAACGTTTTTTGTGCTTTGTTGACAAGTTTAAGCCTGTTTAACATGTCTGAACCATCAGATAACGATGTTCTATATGTATGAAAGCCAATGTGTCTCCCCATTTAAATATATGTGATATATTTGTGTCATAATGTCCAAACAAAGTAGGGATAATAATGCCATAGATATGATATTGCCCAAGATGATTCCTCTAATGAGGGGAGTAAGCATGGTACTGCATCATCCCCTTCTGTGTCTACACCAGTTTTGCCCACACAAGAGGCCCCTAGTACATCTAGTGCGCCAATACTTATTACCATACAACAATTAATGGCTGTAATGGATAATTCTATTGCATGCATTTTTTCCAAAATGCCTACTTATCAGAGAAAGCGTGATTGCTCTGTTTTAAACACTGAAGAGCAAGAGGACGCTGATGATATCTGTTCTGACATACCCTCACACCTATCTGAAGGGGCCAGGAGGGAGGTTTTGTCTGAGGGAGAAATTTCAGATTCAGGGAAAATTTCTCAACAAGCAGAACCTGATATTGTAACTTTTAAATTTAAATTTCAACATCTCCACGCACTACTTAAGGAGGTATTATCTACTCTGGATGATTGTGACAATTTGGTCATTCCAGAGAAATTAGGTAAGATGGACAAGTTCCTAGAGGTTCCGGTGCCCCCCGATGTTTTTCCTATACCCAAGCGGGTGGCGGACATAGTAAATAAGGAGTGGGAAAGGCCCGGCATACCTTTTGTCCTCCCCCTATATTTAAGAAATTAGTTCCTATAGTCGACCCCAGAAAGGACTTATAGCATACAGTCCCCAAGGTCGAGGGGGCGGTTTCTACTCTAATCAAACGCACTTCTATTCCTATAGAAGATAGTTGTGCTTTCAAGATCCTATGGATTAAAGGTTAGAGGGTTTGCTTAAAAAGATGTTTGTTCAGCAAGGTTACCTTCTACAACCAATTTCATGCATTGTTCCTGTCACTACAGCTGCGTGTTTCTGGTTCGAAGAACTAGAAAAGTCGCTCAATAAAGAATCTTCGTACGAGGAGGTTTTGGACAGAGTTCAAGCTCTTAAATTGGCTAACTCTTTTTTATTTTAGATGCCGCTTTGCAATTAGCTAGATTAGCGGCGAATAATTCAGGGTTTGCTATCGTGGCGCGCAGAGCGCTTTTGCTTAACATCCCTTTCAAGGGTAAAACACTGTTTGGCCCTGACTTGAAAGAGATTATTTCAGACATCACTGGGGGAAAGGGCCACGCCCTTCCTCTGGATAGGTCTTTTAAGGCTAAAAAGAAGCCAAATTTTCGTCCCTTTCGCAGAAACGGACCAGCCTCAAATTCTACACCCTCTAAGCAAGAGGGTAATACTTCTCAAACCAAGCCAGCCTGGAGGCCGATGCAAGGCTGGAACAAGGGTAAGCAGGCCAAGTCACCTGCCACTGCTACCAAAACAGCATGAAGTGTTGGCCCCCGATCTGGGAAGGATCTGGTGGGGGGCAGACTTTCTCTCTTTGCTCAGGCTGGGGCAAGAGATGTTCAGGATCCTTGGGCGCTAGAAATAGTTTCTCAAGGTTATCTCCTGGAATTCAGGGAACTACCCCCAAGGGGAAGGTTCCACGGGTCTCAATTATCTTCGAACAGGCATTCTTACACTGTGCAGAAGACCTGTTAAGCATGGGAGTGATTCATCCTGTTCCATTAGGAGAACAAGGAACGATCCTTCCTACCATCCAGGAAGGTCAATTCATGACCACGGTGGACTTAAGGGATGCGTACCTACGTATTCCTATCCACAAGGAACATTTTCGGTTCCTAAGGTTCGTCTTTCTGGACAAGCATTACCTGTGGCACTTCCATTCGGATTAGCCACTGCTCCAAGGATTTTCACAAGGGTACTAGGGTCCCTTCTAGCGGTGCTAAGACCAAGGGGCATTGCAGTAGTACCTTACGTGGACGACATCCTGATTCAAGTGTCGTCTCTGTCAAAAGCAAGGGCTCATACGGACATTGTCCTAGCCTTTCTCAGATCTCACAGGTGGAAAGTGAACATAGAAAAAAGTTCTCTGTCCCCGTCAACAAGAGTTCCCTTCTTGGGAACAATAATAGTTTCCTTAGAAATGAAGGTTTTTCTGACAGAGGCCAGAAAATCAAAACTTCTAAGCTCTTGTCAGGTACTTCATTCTGTTCTTCTTCCTTCCATAGCGCAGTCCATGGAAGTAATAGGTTTGATGGTTGCGGCAATGGACATAGTTCCTTTTGCACGAATTCATCTAAGACCATTGCACCTGTGCATGCTCAGACAGTGGAATGGGGATTATACAGACTTGTCTCCGACGATACAAGTAGATCAAATAACCAGAGATTCACTCCGTTGGTGGCTGACCCTGGACAACCTGTCACAGGGAATGAGCTTCCGCAGACCAGAATAGGTCATTGTCACGACCGACGCCAGTCTGGTGGGCTGGGGCGCGGTCTGGGAACCCCTGAAAACTCAGGGTCTATGGTTTCGGGTAGACTCTCTTCTCCCGATAAACATAATGGAACTGAGAGCGATATTCAATGCTCTCAAGGCTTGGCCTCGACTAGCAAAGGCCAAATTCATAAGGTTTCAATCAGACATCATGACGACTGTTACATATATCAACCATCAGGGGGTAACAAGGAGTTCCCTGGCGATGGAGGAGCATCCGGGGGAGTGGGAACTCCATCTGGAAATCTTTGCCCAAATAACTCAATTATGGGGCATTCCAGACATGGTTCTGATGGCCTCTCGTCAGAACTTCATGGTCCCTTGTTACGGGTCCAAATCCAGGGATCCCAAGGCGACTCTATTGGATACAATAGTAGCACCTTGGATCTTCAACCTAGCTTTTGTATTCCCACCGTTTCCTCTCATTCCCAGGCTGGTAGCCAGGATCAATCTGGAGAGGGCTTCGGTGACCTTGATAGTTCCTGTGTGGCCACGCAGGACTTGGTATGCAGACCTGGTGAATGTGTCATCGGCTCCACCATGGAAGCTACCTTTGAGACAGGACCTTCTTATTCAGGGTCCATTCGAACATCCGAATCTGGTTTTCCTCCAACTGACTGCTTGGAGTTTGAACGCTTGATTTTATCAAAGCGTGGGTTTTCAGATTCTGTAATAGATACTCTTATTCAGGCTAGAAAGCCTGTAACTAGAAAAATTTACCATAATATATGGAAAAAATATATCTGTTGGTGTGAATCTAAAGGATTCCCATGGAACAAGGTAAAAATTCCTAAGATTCTTTCCTTTCTACAAGAAGGTTTGGAGAAAGGATTTTCTGCGAGTTCTCTGAAGGGACAGATCTCTGCTTTATCTGTTTTGCTTCACAAAAGGCTGGCAGCTGTGCCAGACGTTTAAGCGTTTGTTCAGGCTCTGGTTAGAATCAAGCCTGTTTACAGACCTTTGACTCTTCCCTGGAGTCTTAATCTAGTTCTTTCAGTTTTTCAAGGGGTTCCGTTTGAACCCTTACATTCCGTAGATATTAAGTTATTATCTTGGAAAGTTTTGTTTTAGGTTGCAATTTCTTCCGCTAGAAGAGTTTCTGAGTTATCTGCTCTGCAGTGTTCTCCGCCCTATCTGGTCCATGCAGATAAGGTGGTTTTTACGTACTGAGCCTGGTTTTCTTCCGAAGGTTGTTTCCAACAAAAATATTAACCAGGAGATAGTTGTACCTTCTTTGTGTCCGAATCCAGTTTCATAGAAGGAACGTTTGTTACACAATTTGGACGTTGTCCGTGCTCTAAAATTCTATTTAGATGCTACAAAGGATTTCAGTCAAACATCTTCCTTGTTTGTTGTTTATTCTGGTAAAAGGAGAGGTCATAAAGCAACCTCTCTATTTTTTTGGCTTAAAAGCATCATCAGATTGGCTTATGAGACTGCCGGACGGCAGCCTCCTGAAAGAATCACAGCTCATTCCACTAGGGCCGTGGCTTCCACATGGGCCTTTAAGAACGAGGCTTCTGTTGATCAGATATGTAAGGCAGCGACTTGGTCTTCACTGCACACTTTTACCAAATTTTACAAATTTGATACTTTTGCTTCTTCTGAGGCTATTTTTGGGAGAAAGGTTTTGCAAACCGTGGTGTCTTCCATCTAGGTGACCTGATTTGCTCCCTCCCATCATCCGTGTCCTAAAGCTTTGGTATTGGTTCCCACAAGTAAGGATGACGCCGTGGACCGGACACACCTATGTTGGAGAAAACAGAATTTATGTTTACCTGATAAATTACTTTCTCCAACGGTGTGTCCGGTCCACGGCCCGCCCTGGTTTTTTAATCAGGTCTGATGATTTATTTTCTTTAACTACAGTCACCACGGTATCATATGATTTCTCCTATGCAAATATTCCTCCTTTACGTCGGTCGAATGACTGGGGAAGGCGGAGCCTAGGAGGGATCATGTGACCAGCTTTGCTGGGCTCTTTGCCATTTCCTGTTGGGGAGGAGAATATCCCACAAGTAAGGATGACGCCGTGGACCGGACACACCGTTGGAGAAAGTAATTTATCAGGTAAACATAAATTCTGTTTTCTGTTTGTAAGAGGAAAATGATTTTAGCAACCGTTACTAAAATCGATGGCTGTTTCCACACAGGACTGTTGAGAGGAATTAACTTCAGTTTGGGGAAACAGTGAGCAGACTTTTGCTGCTTGAGGTATGACACATTTCTAACAAGACTTGGTAATGCTGGAAGCTGTCATTTTCCCTATGGGATCCGGTAAGCCATTTTTATTAAATGAGAATAAAGGGCTTCACAAGGGCTTTTAAGACTGGTAGACATTTTCTGGGCTAAAACGATTGATATATAAGCATTTTTAATACTTCATAGCTTTGAGGAGTTATTTTATTCTTGGGAATTATGTAAAAAAACCGGCAGGCACTGTATTGGACGCCTTTTTCACTGGGGGCCTTCTCTAATCATAGGCAGAGCCTCATTTTCGCGCCTCTATTGCGCAGTTGTTTTTGGGAAGCAAGACATGCAGATGCATGTGTGAGGAGCTCGGATACATAGAAAAAGCTTACTGAAGGCGTCATTTGGTATCGTATTCCCCTTTGGGCTTGGTTGGGTCTCAGCAAAGCAGATACCAGGGACTGTATAGGGGTTAAATATAGAAACGGCTCCGGTTTCGTTATTTTAAGAGTTAAAGCTTTCAAATTTGGTGTGCAATACTTTTAAGGCTTTAAGACACTGTGGTGAAATTTTGGTGAATTTTGAACAATTCCTTCATACTTTTTCACATTTTCAGTAATAAAGTGTGTTCAGTTTAAAATTTAAAGTGACAGTAACGGTTTTATTTTAAAACGTTTTTTGTACTTTGTTATCAAGTTTATGCCTGTTTAACATGTCTGAACTATCAGATAGACTGTGTTCTGTATGTGGGGAAGCCAAGGTTCCTTCTCATTTAAATAGATGTGATTTATGTGACACAAAATTTAGAGAAAATGATGCCCAAGATGATTCCTCAAGTGAGGGGAGTAAGCATGGTACTGCATCATCCCCTCCTTCGTCTACGCCAGTCTTGCCCACTCAGGAGGCCCCTAGTACATCTAGTGCGCCAATACTCCTTACTATGCAACAATTAACGGCTGTAATGGATAATTCTATCAAAAACATTTTAGCCAAAATGCCCACTTATCAGCGAAAGCGCGACTGCTCTGTTTTAGAAAATACTGAAGAGCATGAGGACGCTGATGATATTGGTTCTGAAGTGCCCCTACACCAGTCTGAGGGGGCCAGGGAGGTTTTGTCTGAGGGAGAAATTTCAGATTCAGGGAAAATTTCTCAACAAGCTGAACCTGATGTTATTACTTTTAAATTTAAATTAGAACATCTCCGCGCTCTGCTTAAGGAGGTGTTATCTACTCTGGATGATTGTGAGAATTTGGTCATTCCAGAGAAATTATGTAAGATGGACAAGTTCCTAGAGGTCCCGGGGCCCCCCGAAGCTTTTCCTATACCCAAGCGGGTGGCGGACATTGTAAACAAAGAATGGGAAAGGCCCGGCATACCTTTTGTCCCTCCCCCTATATTTAAGAAATTGTTTCCTATGGTTGACCCCAGAAAGGACTTATGGCAGACAGTCCCCAAGGTCGAGGGGGCGGTTTCTACTCTAAACAAACGCACTACTATCCCTATAGAAGATAGTTGTGCTTTCAAAGATCCTATGGATAAAAAATTAGAGGGTTTGCTTAAAAAGATGTTTGTTCAGCAAGGTTACCTTCTACAACCAATTTCATGCATTGTTCCTGTCACTACAGCAGCGTGTATCTGGTTCGATGAACTAGAAAAGTCGCTCGATAAAGATTCTTCTTATGAGGAGATTATGGCCAGAATTCATGCTCTCAAATTGGCTAACTCTTTTACTTTAGACGCCACTTTGCAATTGGCTAGATTAGCGGCGAAAAACTCTGGGTTTGCTATTGTGGCGCGCAGAGCGCTTTGGCTAAAATCTTGGTCAGCGGATGCGTCTTCCAAGAACAAATTGCTTAACATTCCTTTCAAGGGGAAAACGCTGTTTGGCCCTGACTTGAAAGAGATTATTTCTGATATCACTGGGGGTAAGGGCCACGCCCTTCCTCAGGATAGGTCTTTCAAGGCTAAAAATAAACCAAATTTTCGTCCCTTTCGCAGAAACGGACCAGCCCCAAGTGCTACATCCTCCAAGCAAGAGGGTAATACTTCTCAAGCCAAGCCAGCCTGGAGGCCAATGCAAGGCTGGAACAAAGGTAAGCAGGCCAAGAAACCTGCCACTGCTACCAAGACAGCATGAGATGTTGGCCCCCGATCCGGGACCGGATCTGGTGGGGGGCAGACTTTCTCTCTTCGCTCAGGCTTGGGCAAGAGATGTTCTGGATCCTTGGGCGCTAGAAATAGTCTCCCAAGGTTATCTTCTGGAATTCAAGGGGCTTCCCCCAAGGGGGAGGTTCCACAGGTCTCAATTGTCTTCAGACCACATAAAAAAACAGGCATTCTTACATTGTGTAGAAGACCTGTTAAAAATGGGAGTGATTCATCCTGTTCCATTAGGAGAACAAGGGATGGGATTCTACTCCAATCTGTTCATAGTTCCCAAAAAAGAGGGAACATTCAGACCAATCTTAGATCTCAAGATCCTAAACAAGTTTCTCAAGGTTCCATCGTTCAAAATGGAAACCATTCGGACAATTCTTCCTTCCATCCAGGAAGGTCAATTCATGACCACGGTGGATTTAAAGGATGCGTATCTACATATTCCTATCCACAAGGAACATCATCGATTCCTAAGGTTCGCCTTTCTGGACAAGCATTACCAGTTTGTGGCACTTCCATTCGGATTAGCCACTGCTCCAAGAATTTTCACAAAGGTACTAGGGTCCCTTCTAGCGGTGCTACGACCAAGGGGCATTGCAGTAGTACCTTACTTGGACGACATACTGATTCAAGCGTCGTCCCTACCACAAGCAAAGGCTCATACGGACATTGTCCTGGCCTTTCTCAGATCTCACGGGTGGAAAGTGAACGTAGAAAAAAGTTCTCTATCTCCGTCAACAAGAGTTCCCTTCTTGGGAACGATAATAGACTCCTTAGAAATGAGGATTTTTCTGACAGAGGCCAGAAAATCAAAACTTCTAAGCTCTTGTCAAGTACTTCATTCTGTTCCTCTTCCTTCCATAGCGCAGTGCATGGAAGTAATAGGTTTGATGGTCGCGGCAATGGACATAGTTCCTTTTGCGCGAATTCATCTGAGACCATTACAACTGTGCATGCTCAGTCAGTGGAATGGGGATTATACAGACTTGTCTCCGACGATACAAGTAGATCAGAGGACCAGAGATTCACTCCGTTGGTGGCTGACCCTGGACAACCTGTCACAGGGGATGAGCTTCCGCAGACCAGAGTGGGTCATTGTCACGACCGACGCCAGTCTGGTGGGCTGGGGCGCGGTCTGGGAACTCCTGAAAGCTCAGGGTCTTTGGTCTCGGGAAGAATCTCTTCTCCCAATAAATATTCTGGAACTGAGAGCGATATTCAATGCTCTCAAGGCTTGGCCTCAGCTAGCAAAGGCCAAATTCATACGGTTTCAATCGGACAACATGACGACTGTTGCGTATATCAACCATCAAGGGTGAACAAGGAGTTCCCTGGCGATGGAAGAAGTGACCAAAATCATTCAATGGGCGGAGACTCACTCCTGCCACTTGTCTGCAATCCACATCCCAGGAGTGGAAAATTGGGAAGCGGATTTTCTGAGTCGTCAGACATTTCATCCGGGGGAGTGGGAACTCCATCCGGAAATCTTTGCCCAAATTACTCAATTGTGGGGCATTCCAGACATGGATCTGATGGCCTCTCGTCAGAACTTCAAGGTTCCTTGCTACGGGTCCAGATCCAGGGATCCCAAGGCGACTCTAGTAGATGCACTAGTAGCACCTTGGACCTTCAACCTAGCTTATGTTTTCCCACCGTTTCCTCTCATCCCCAGGCTGGTAGCCAGGATCAATCAGGAGAGGGCATCGGTGATCTTGATAGCTCCTGCGTGGCCACGCAGGACTTGGTATGCAGACCTGGTGAATATGTCATCGGCTCCACCATGGAAGCTACCTTTGAGACGGGACCTTCTTGTTCAAGGTCCGTTCGAACATCCGAATCTGGCCTCACTCCAACTGACTGCTTGGAGATTGAACGCTTGATTTTATCAAAGCGAGGGTTCTCAGATTCTGTCATTGATACTCTTGTTCAGGCCAGAAAGCCTGTAACTAGAAAAATCTACCATAAAATATGGAAAAAATATATCTGTTGGTGTGAATCTAAAGGATTCCCATGGAACAAGATAAAAATTCCTAAGATTCTATCCTTTCTTCAAGAAGGTTTGGAGAAAGGATTATCTGCAAGTTCTTTGAAGGGACAGATTTCTGCTTTATCTGTTTTACTTCACAAAAAGCTGGCGGCTGTGCCAGATGTTCAAGCTTTTGTTCAGGCTCTGGTTAGAATCAAGCCTGTTTACAAACCTTTGACTCCTCCTTGGAGTCTCAATTTAGTTCTTTCAGTTCTTCAGGGGGTTCCGTTTGAACCCTTACATTCCGTAGATATTAAGTTATTATCTTGGAAAGTTTTGTTTTTGGTTGCAATTTCTTCTGCTAGAAGAGTTTCAGAGTTATCTGCTCTGCAGTGTTCTCCTCCTTATCTGGTGTTCCATGCAGATAAGGTGGTTTTGCGTACTAAACCTGGTTTTCTTCCGAAAGTTGTTTCTAACAAAAACATTAACCAGGAAATAGTCGTGCCTTCTTTGTGTCCGAATCCAGTTTCAAAGAAGGAACGTTTGTTGCACAATTTGGATGTAGTTCGTGCTCTAAAATTCTATTTAGATGCTACAAAGGATTTCAGACAAACTTCTTCCTTGTTTGTTGTTTATTCTGGTAAAAGGAGAGGTCAAAAAGCAACTTCTACCTCTCTCTCTTTTTGGCTTAAAAGCATCATCAGATTGGCTTACGAGACTGCCGGACGGCAGCCTCCTGAAAGAATCACAGCTCATTCCACTAGGGCCGTGGCTTCCACATGGGCCTTCAAGAACGAGGCTTCTGTTGATCAGATATGTAAGGCAGCGACTTGGTCTTCACTGCACACTTTTACTAAATTTTACAAATTTGATACTTTTGCTTCTTCTGAGGCTATTTTTGGGAGAAAGGTTTTGCAAGCCGTGGTGCCTTCCATCTAGGTGACCTGATTTGCTCCCTCCCATCATCCGTGTCCTAAAGCTTTGGTATTGGTTCCCACAAGTAAGGATGACGCCGTGGACCGGACACACCTATGTTGGAGAAAACAGAATTTATGTTTACCTGATAAATTACTTTCTCCAACGGTGTGTCCGGTCCACGGCCCGCCCTGGTTTTTTAATCAGGTCTGATAATTTATTTTCTTTAACTACAGTCACCACGGTATCATATGATTTCTCCTATGCAAATATTCCTCCTTTACGTCGGTCGAATGACTGGGGAAGGCGGAGCCTAGGAGGGATCATGTGACCAGCTTTGCTGGGCTCTTTGCCATTTCCTGTTGGGGAAGAGAATATCCCACAAGTAAGGATGACGCCGTGGACCGGACACACCGTTGGAGAAAGTAATTTATCAGGTAAACATAAATTCTGTTTTTCAATGGAGGCCATGCAGACTGTCTGCATGGTCTCCATTTTTCCCTTGTGTGTTTTCACATAAAAAAGCGTTGGTTTAAATCCCTGTCTCGTGTGCCTGCTTTGGGGGTCCTAACAACCTGGAGCCAAGCGTGGATCCCTATTAGACTGTGTACATGGTAATTAGCAGTGCACCAGGGTGCTGACTGGCTGGTGTGTGCCGTTTCATTTGCACTTGAGATATATATATATATATATATATATAGATAGATAGATAGATAGATAGATAGATGGATAGATATACAGTATCCCACAAAAGTGAGTACACCTCTCACATTTTTGTAAATATTTTATTATATCTTTTCATGTGACAACACTGAAGAAATGACACTTTGCTACAATGTAAAGTAGTGAGTGTACAGCCTGTATAACCGTGTAAATTTGATGTCCCCTCAAAATAACTCGCCACACAGCCATTAATGACTAAACTGTTGACAACAAAAGTGAGTACACCCCTAAGTGGAAATGTCCAAATTGGGCCCAATTAGCCTTTTTCCCCTCCCCGGTGTCATGTGACTCATTAGTGTTACAAGGTCTCAGGTGTGAATGGGGAGCAGGTTTGTTAAATTTGTTATCGCTCTCACACTCTCTCATACTGGTCACTGGAAGTTCAACATGGCACCTCATGGCAAATAACTCTCTGAGGGTCTGAAAAAAAGAATTGTTGCTCTACATAAAAATGGCCTAGGCTATTAGAAGATTGCCAAGACCCTGAAACTGAGCTGCAGCACTGTGGGCAAGACCATACAGTAGTTTCACAGGACAGTTTCCACTCAGAACAGGCCTCGCCATGGTCGCCCATGAAGTTGAGTGCACGTGCTCAGCGTCATATCCAGAGGTTGTCTTTAGGAAATAGACGTATGAGTGCTGCCAGCATTGCTGCAGAGGTTGAAGGGGTGGGGGGTCAGCCTGTCAGTGCTCAGAGCATACATTGCACACTGCATCAAATTGGTCTGCATGGCTGTCGTCCCAGAAAGAAGCCTCTTCTAAAGATGAGTCACAAGAAAGCCAGCAAACAGTTTGCTGAAGACAAGCAGACTAAGGACATGGATTACTGGATGAGATCAAGATAAATTTATTTGGTTTATATGGTGTCAAGCGTGTATTGCAGAAACCAGGCGAGGAGTAGAAAGACAAGTGTGTATTGCCTACAGTCAAGCATGGTGGTGGGAGTGTCATGGTCTGGGCCTGCATGAGTGCTGCCGGCACTGGGGAGCTACAGTTCATTGAGGGAACCATGAATGCCAACATGTACTGTGACATAGTGAAGCAGAGCATGATCCCCTCCCTTTGGAGACTGGGCCGCAGGGCAGTATTCCATCATGATAACGACCCCAAACACACCTCTAAGAAAACCACTGCCTTGCTAAATAAGCTGGGGGTAAAGGTGATGGACTGGCCAAACATGCAAACATGTCTCCAGACCTAAACCCTATTGATCATCTGTGGGGCATCCTCAAACAGAAGGTAGGGGAGCGCAAGGTCTCTGACATCCACCAGCTACGTGATGTTGTCATGGAAGAGTGGAAGAGGACTCCAGGGGCAACCTGTGAAGCTCTGGTGAACTCCCATGCCCAAGAGGGTTAAGGCAGTGCTGGAAAATAATGGTGGCCACACAAAATATTGACACTTTGGGCCCAATTTTGACATTTCCACTTAAGGGTTTACTCACTTTTGTTGCCAACAGTTTGTACATATATTACATATATATGTAAGTATATGTATGTATGTACAGTTGTATGCAAAAGTTTAGGCACCCCTGACAATTTCTATGATTTTCATTTATAAATAATTGGGTGTTTGGATCAGCAATTTCATTTTGATCTATCAAATAACTGAAGGACACAGTAATATTTCAGTAGTGAAATGAAGTTTATTGGATTAACAGAAAATGTGCACTATGCATCAAAACGAAATTAGACAGGTGCATAAATTTGGGCATCCCAACAGAAATATCGCAATAATATTTAAAGGGACACTGTAGTCAAATATTCACTCGTGTTCTAACAATAGTATACCAATAAATAATTACTTTTTTAAATTACATCCTATTTCAAATCTTTGTCGTTTGCAATAATTTTCACCTTTTTCCAAACCCACATATTTATACTCCCTAACTGTATTCCAATCCTGGAGGACAACTCCAGTTGGAACATGTTGACTAACGGACACAATGCGCATGCGCGACTACACGCAACGTCATCGTCAACGTCACCGTCTTAGGGCTAAGAAGACACTCTCTGTTGATCCAGCTTCAGATGAGTATGCTGCGCAGTGTGTGCATGCGTTATTTTCTCTGTTGTCGGCGTCTATGCCGCAATATGCGCATGCGATACTAATAGAAAATGATTGCGCATGCGTTTAATGACTAAATTATATTTTAATTACATGTTAATACTGGGGATACGATTGGCCAGAATGTTATTGCTTAGACGGCCCACATTTGAGGGCTGGTTAACGTGACGTCAGTGACATGAAATAAAAGTTTATTTTTCGGCTAAAGGGAGCTTCGTTTTTTAAAATGAAAAGGTAGATTTTATTTAATTTATAATTGCAATGTTTAATGTTGGGTGAGTTTTGCCTAAGAAAAGCTAAAGACAGTAATCCTTTAATAGAGCCTCCTTTAGCAGAAATAACAACCTCTAGACGCTTCCTATAGCCTGTAATGAGTGTCTGGATTCTGGATGAAGGTATTTTGGACCATTCTTCCTTGCAAAACATCTCCAGTTCAGTTAGGTTTGATGGTTGCCGTGCATTAACAGCCCGCTTCAAGTCACCCCACATATTTTCAATGATATTCAGGTCTGGAGACTGGGATTGCCATTCCAGAACATTGTACTTGTTCTGCTGCATAAATGCCAGAGTAGATTTTGAGCAGTGTTTTGGGTCATTGTCTTGTTCAAATATCCAGCTCCGGCGTAACTTCAACTTTGTGACTGATTCCTCAACATTATTCTCAAGTATCTGCTGATATTTAGTGGAATCCATGCGACCCTCAACTTTAACAAGATTCCCAGTACCGGCACTGGCCACACAGCCCCACAGCATGATGGAACATCCACCAAATTTCACTGTGGCTAGCAAGTGTTTGTCTTGGTACGCTGTGTTCTTTTGCCGCCATGCATAACGCCCCTTTGTTATGGCCAAATAACTCAATCTTTATTTCATCAGTCCACAGCACCTTCTTCCAAAATGAAGCTGGCTTGTCCAAATGTGCATTTGCATACCTCAAGCGAATCTGTTTGTGGCGTGTGTGCAAAAGAAGCTTCTTCCGTATCACTCTCCCATACGCTGAATTGTTCAACGATGCACAGTGACACCATCTGCAGCAAGATGATGTTGTAGGTCTTTGGAGGTGGTCTGTGGGCTGTTTTTGACTGTTCTCACTATCCTTTACCTTTGCCTCTCCGATATTTTACTTCTGGCCTTAACAAGAACTGTGCCTGTGGTCTTCCATTTCCTCACTATGTTCCTTACAGTGGACACTGACAGCTTAAATCTCTGCGATAGCTTTTTGTAGCCTTCCCCTACACCATAATATTGAACAATCTTTGTTTTCAGGTCATTTGAGAGTTGTTTTGAGGCCCCCATGTTGCCACTCTTCAGAGGAGAGTTAAAGAGAACAACAACTTGCAATTGGCCACCTTAAATACCTGTTCTCATGATTGGATGCACCTGTCTATGAACTTCAAGGCTTGATGGGCTCACCAAACCAATTTAGTGTTCCAATTAATCAGTGCTAGGTAGTTACAGGTATTACATCAACAAAATGACAAGGGTGCCCAAATTTATGCACCTGTCTAATTTCGTTTTTATGCATATTGCACATTTTCTGTTAATCCAATAAACCTCATTTTACTACTGAAATTTTACTGTGTCCTTCAGTTATTTGATAGATCAAAATGAAATTGCTGATCCAAACACCCAATTATTTATAAATGAAAATCATGGAAATTGTCAGGGGTGGCTAAACTTTTGCATACAGCTGTATATGTGTGTGTGTGTGCATGAATGTATGTATGACCTGTAAAATCTTATCACCTTACTACTCTTCTGGCAAAGTAGGATCTTTGGGAAATAAAACCCCCAGAAAAAAAGACAAGAAGTGAGCCTGCAAAATGGGTGATAATGAGTAAAGGCTGTGTATGCTAGTGTCAATATTGTTATTAAAAATAGTGTTTAATACTGTCAGACTTGGTGAACACGTGTAGATATTCAGGCAATAGCAAGTGGGCCATGGAAGGTGAAATTACTACTTGCTTGTAGTAACTTTGCATTATGGCAGCAGCAGATTGTGTTAAATAGAAGGCTCATCCAAGGAAGTGCAAGGATAGTTCCAAGGATATTCAAGTAGCAACTTACTGTAGAATAGGGGATTGGTGAATAAATACATATTTCACCTTGGGGAACTGGACCACTGGAGGAAGATTTGCTTAACTTCTGTTGACCACTCTCCAGGAAGCATTCTTAAGGGGGAAAATGATTCTCTGATCGGTTAGAGAACCTCTATCAATCAACCTGAAGATTGAAACATTACAATGTTTCATCTAGTTCATGCTAGAGACAAAACATAATTTAGACTGACAGGGGATTGCTGGGAAATGGGCAAAGCTATGAAATGTAGGGGTGGTTGCATTCTCCTGATGGACACAAAATATATCCCACATGTGATCATGGACTCTTACCTTCATGTGAATGAAATGCTGTTGTGTATGTCTATCTTGTGTCCTGTGTTGTGGCTAACGAGGTGCAGATGTTAATGAGCTTCTGCACCGATGTATGAAATCACTAGGTAGCATACTGCAGACTAGATATGTGTATTCAGATCCTATGTAAGAATCCGAATTCGGAAGTAGGTGGCCCGTTCGTGCCATTCTGATCTTTTTCGTAGCCAGATTGAGTCTACTGAAAGATCCCCACACTAAGATATATGCAAATCCAGTTCTTAGTGTGGGGATCTGAATGGCATGAGCGGCCACCTATTTCTGCATTCAGATCCTCACAAAGGATCAGAATGCACATTCCTACTGCAGACTCTCACTTTTGATTAAAATTGTGCTTGTCCCACGCTCCCTAGAGAGGCCAAAAAGCTAATTCTGTAACCTGCAAAGTCTGCAAATCAAGGAGATGATTTAGTCACTTTTTCAACATCTTGAAAATATTAGTTACAGATTTGTTTTCCTTCCTAAGATAGGGAGAGTCCACAGCTTCATTCCTTACTGTTGCGAAATACAACACCTGGCCACCAGGAGTAGACAAAGACACCACAGCCAAAGGCTTAAATATCCTTCCCACTTCCTCATTACCCCAGTCATTCTTTGCCTTTCGTCACATTGGGGGGGGCAGTGAAGTGTCAGAAGATTCAGAGAGTCCTGAAAAAGGGTATCTGCCCTTCGAGATAGGACTGGACTTTTAAGTAGTCATGTCAACCTCTAAGTGAGAGTATTGATGAAAGTTAGAGTCTGGAGATGCAGGGAAAGATTTTCTGCGAAACCATCCAGACTACTGCTAACAGCTCCTAAGCAATCAGTGTTGACTAGTTTCACTGCCTGCTTTCTCTCACTCAAGTCTATGTCAGGAGAGCTGCTATAAGACTGTCACACTTGAGAAAACATAATTTATGCTTACCTGATAAATTCCTTTCTCCTGTAGTGTAGTCAGTCCACGGGTCATCCATTACTTATGGGATTATATCTCCTCCCTAACAGCAAGTGCAAGAGGATCACCCAAGCAGAGCTGCTATATAGCTCCTCCCCTCTACGTCATACCCAGTCATTCGACCGAAACCAAACGAGAAAGGAGAAACTATAGGGTGCAGTGGTGACTGGAGTTTAATTTAAAATTTAGACCTGCCGTAAAAACAGGGCGGGCCGTGGACTGACTACACTACAGGAGAAAGGAATTTATCAGGTAAGCATAAATTATGTTTTCTCCTGTTAAGTGTAGTCAGTCCACGGGTCATCCATTACTTATGGGATACCAATACCAAAGCTAAAAGTACACGGATGACGGGAGGGACAGGCAGGACCTTTACACGGAAGGAACCACTGCCTGAAGAACCTTTCTCCCAAAAACAGCCTCCGAAGAAGCAAAAGTGTCAAATTTGTAAAATTTTGAAAAGGTGTGAAGTGAAGACCAAGTTGCAGCCTTGCAAATCTGTTCAACAGAGGCCTCATTTTTAAAGGCCCAAGTGGAAGCCACAGCTCTGGTAGAATGAGCTGTAATTCTTTCAGGAGGCTGCTGTCCAGCAGTCTCATAGGCTAAACGTATTATGCTACGAAGCCAGAAAGAGAGAGAGGTAGCTGAAGCCTTTTGACCTCTCCTCTGTCCAGAATAAACGACAAACAGGGAAGAAGTTTGTCGAAAATCTTTAGTTGCCTGCAAATAGAATTTCAGGGCACGGACGACGTCCAGATTGTGCAGAAGTCGTTCCTTCTTTGAGGAAGGATTAGGGCACAATGAAGGAACAACAATCTCTTGATTGATATTCTTGTTAGTGACTACCTTAGGTAAGAACCCAGGTTTAGTACGCAGAACTACCTTGTCTGAATGAAAAATCAGATAAGGAGAATCACAATGTAAGGCTGATAACTCAGAGACTCTTCGAGCCGAGGAAATAGCCATTAAGAACAGAACTTTCCAAGATAACAGTTTGATATCAGTGGAATGAAGGGGTTCAAACGGAACACCCTGTAAAACGTTAAGAACTAAGTTTAAGCTCCATGGCGGAGCAACAGTTTTAAACACAGGCTTAATCCTGGCCAAAGCCTGACAAAAAGCCTGAACGTCTGGAACTTCTGACAGACGCTTGTGTAAAAGAATGGACAGAGCTGAGATCTGTCCCTTTAACGAACTAGCAGATAAACCCTTTTCTAAGCCCTCTTGTAGAAAAGACAATATCCTAGGAATCCTAACCTTACTCCATGAGTAACTCTTGGAATCGCACCAATGAAAGTATTTACGCCATATTTTATGGTAAATTTTCCTGGTAACAGGTTTCCTAGCCTGTATTAAAGTATCAATCACTGACTCCGAGAATCCACGCTTTGATAGAATCAAGCGTTCAATCTCCATGCAGTCAGCCTCAGAGAAATTAGATTTGGATGTTTGAAAGGACCCTGAACCAGAAGGTCCTGTCTCAGAGGCAGAGACCATGGTGGACAGGAGGACATGTCCACTAGATCTGCATACCAGGTCCTGCGTGGCCACGCAGGCGCTATTAGAATCACCAATGCTCTCTCCTGTTTGATCCTGGCAATCAGTCGAGGAAGTATCGGGAAGGGTGGAAACACATAAGCCATGTTGAAGACCCAAGGTGCTGTCAGAGCATCTATCAGAACCGCTCCCGGGTCCCTGGACCTTGATCCGTAACAAGGAAGCTTGGCGTTCTGGCGAGACGCCATGAGATCCAGATCTGGTTTGCCCCAACGCCGAAGCAGTTGTGCAAATACCTCCGGGTGAAGTTCCCACTCCCCCGGATGAAAAGTCTGGCGACTTAGGAAATCCGCCTCCCAGTTCTCCACGCCTGGGATGTGGATCGCTGACAGGTGGCAAGAGTGAGACTCTGCCCAGCGAATTATCTTTGAGACTTCCATCATCGCTAGGGAACTCCTTGTCCCTCCCTGATGGTTGATGTAAGCCACAGTCGTGATGTTGTCCGACTGGAACCTGATGAACCTCAGAGTTGCTAGCTGAGGCCAAGCCAGAAGAGCATTGAGAACTGCTCTTAATTCCAGAATGTTTATTGGAAGGAGACTCTCCTCCTGAGTCCATGATCCCTGAGCCTTCAGGGAATTCCAGACAGCGCCCCAACCTAGTAGGCTGGCGTCTGTTGTTACAATTGTCCAATCTGGCCTGCTGAAGGGCATCCCCCTGGACAGATGTGGCCGAGAAAGCCACCATAGAAGAGAATCTCTGGTCTCTTGATCCAGATTCAGCATAGGGGACAAATCTGAGTAATCCCCATTCCACTGACTTAGCATGCACAATTGTAGTGGTCTGAGATGCAGGCGTGCAAAAGGTACTATGTCCATTGCCGCTACCATTAAGCCGATTACCTCCATGCATTGAGCCACCGACGGGTGTTGAATGGAATGAAGGACACGGCAAGCATTTTGAAGTTTTGTTAACCTGTCTTCTGTCAGGTAAATTTTCATTTCTACAGAATCTATAAGAGTCCCCAAGAAGGGAACTCTTGTGAGTGGCAATAGAGAACTCTTTTCTACGTTCACCTTCCACCCATGTGACCTTAGAAATGCCAGAACCAACTCTGTATGAGACTTGGCAGTCTGGAAACTTGACGCTTGTATCAGAATGTCGTCTAGGTACGGAGCTACCGAAATTCCTCGCGGTCTTAGTACCGCCAGAAGAGAGCCCAGAACCTTTGTAAAGATTCTTGGAGCCGTGGCTAACCCGAAGGGAAGAGCTACAAACTGGTAATGCCTGTCTAGGAAGGCAAACCTTAGGTACCGATAATGATCCTTGTGAATCGGTATGTGAAGGTAGGCATCCTTTAAATCCACTGTGGTCATGTATTGACCCCTTTGGATCATAGGTAAGATTGTCCGAATAGTTTCCATTTTGAACGATGGAACTCTTAGGAATTTGTTTAGGATCTTTAAGTCCAAAATTGGTCTGAAGGTTCCCTCTTTTTTGGGAACCACAAACAGATTTGAGTAAAACCCTTGTCCGTGTTCCGACCGCGGAACTGGATGGATCACTCCCATTAGTAAAAGGTCTTGTACACAGCGTAGAAACGCTTCTCTCTTTATCTGGTTTGCTGACAACCTTGAAAGATGAAATCTCCCTTGTGGAGGAGAAGCTTTGAAGTCCAGAAGATATCCCTGAGATATGATCTCTAACGCCCAGGGATCCTGGACATCTCTTGCCCAAGCCTGGGCAAAGAGAGAAAGTCTGCCCCCCACTAGATCCGTTTCCGGATCGGGGGCCCTCACTTCATGCTGTCTTAGGGGCAGCAGCAGGTTTTCTGGCCTGCTTGCCCTTGTTCCAGGACTGGTTAGGTTTCCAGCCCTGTCTGTAGCGAGCAACAGTTCCTTCCTGTTTTGGAGCGGAGGAAGTTGATGCTGCTCCTGCCTTGAAGTTACGAAAGGCACGAAAATTAGACTGTCTAGCCCTTGGTTTGGCTCTGTCTTGAGGCAGGGCATGGCCCTTACCTCCAGTAATGTCAGCGATAATTTCTTTCAAACCGGGCCCGAATAATGTCTGCCCTTTGAAAGGTATGTTAAGCAATTTAGATTTAGAAGTCACATCGGCTGACCAGGATTTAAGCCACAGCGCTCTGCGCGCTTGAATGGCGAATCCGGAATTCTTAGCCGTAAGTTTAATTAAGTGTACTACGGCATCGGAAATAAATGAATTAGCTAGCTTAAGGACTCTAAGCTTGTCTGTAATCTCATCCAATGTAGCTGAGCTAATGGTCTCTTCCAGAGACTCAAACCAGAATGCCGCCGCAGCCGTGACAGGCGCAATGCATGCAAGGGGTTGTAATATAAAACCTTGTTGAACAAACATTTGAAAAAGCCGAAACGCTATCGGCGAAACATGTTAGGGATGGGTATCTGACAATACCCTGTTGTTTTTCTTTTTTAAATGGCATAGAAAACTTTAAAACGTAACGCTCTGGTATAGTGGCAATTGGTCTAAATCAGTATTAATACCTTGGGGGTGATTTAAAAACCGCTAGTGGCAATTGTCAAAAGCTATTCACAGGTTAATAGAATAACAGTTATAACCGCCAACCTGTGAAATCAACCGCACTGATATAGATTTAAATAACTATATAATAATATCATAAAGCTATAGCGGTTAGCTAGTGGCAACTTTGAAGAGCCAATTATGGATCATTATTATAACTGTTAGTCACGTATTTGGGCAGCTCCAGCTTATACCGCACCAATCACTTGTTGATAGCATAAGTGCACAAAAGCCGGGTACTAGCAATGACAGTGCCATAATACAACTTCTAGTATTTCAGACGGTATAAAGCTGTAATAGCTAACTTTAGAAGAAATTAAAAGACAGCCACTTTAGAAGAAAATAAAGATCAATAACTTGTGAATACTCCTAAGCTATAACGGCCAGAACTTATAACTGGTTACCTAAACTTATACTGTAACCACCAGCGACAGGCTATTGATACACAAATCAAGTGGGCTGCATAGAATATATCATTCAAAGAAACTTTTATAAATATCTAGAATACCGTCTTTCATGTATTAAATGATGTATATTATAAAAGTAAAATATGCTAAGGCTGCCAAGTGACTAAAAACAGTAGATAATATACAAAGTGAGATATACTTTTTGCCACAAAGTATACACCACTGGAGTTCGTACACCAAAGCACCAACACATGCCAGACTTAAATCTAAGATATCAAAAATAAAACCCTGTTGCAAAAACTGATTAACTACACAGTATATATTAAATTACAAAAGAATATATACATATATATATATATATATATATATATATATATATATATATATATATATATATATATATATCCAGGATATTTGAGCCACTTCTGATATTCCAAAAAATTTATATTGTAATTATATATTGTATATACATACCAACAATATAATCTACTGCAACACAAGGGATAATATATTAAGGTTGAGTTAAATCCGTATTATGAACTTACAACTATCAGGGACTCAGTAATTTACCTGAAGGAGTTAATAATGCTTATATAGAGATTCACTTATCCAGAAAGTGAAAAATACAAAATTACTCAGGTATATCAGTTACTAAGTACCCTTCACTGATAGTAATTTATTTACTTTTCAAAAACGGTTGCTTAACTATATACGTGAATGTCTGCATGACAGAATTTTTAATTATACAGCGGTGTAGAATACCCCAGAACACAAGCCAATTATTCATTGGATAGATTTATATTTACTATCTAGATAATCCAGAATATTTCACAATAGAGGTAATCTATCCACCTGATATTTAGTGCCACTTTTTTATCTTTAGTAAAGTTGCTATGTGTTTTTAAAGTACACACATTTACACACAAAAAAAAAATTTAATCCAATGTTGATTTAATAAAAGTTATGTTTTAATTTTCTTTCAAACCTTTGGCTCACAATGGCTGTTTAAGTTTCATACTAATATTAATAACTTCATAAGGAACTGAAGTGCTACTAAGGTGCATTCTTTCAGTCTCTATCTTCTATGATATAGACTATACTCGTAACCATTTTCTTAAGGTAACCCTCTAACTTTTTATCCATTGGATCTGAAAAAGCACAGCTATCCTCCACCGGGATAGTGGTGCGCTTAGCCAGAGTAGAAACTGCTCCCTCCACCTTAGGGACCGTCTGCCATAAGTCCTGTGTGGTGGCGTCTATTGGAAACATTTTTCTAAATATAGGAGGGGGTGAAAAAGGCACACCGGGTCTATCCCACTCCTTGTTAATAATTTCTGTAAGCCTCTTAGGTATAGGAAATACATCAGTACACACCGGTACCGCATAGTATCTATCCAGCCTACATAATTTCTCTGGAATTGCAACCGTGTTACAATCATTCAGAGCCGCTAATACCTCCCCTAGCAATACACGGAGGTTCTCAAGCTTAAATTTAAAATTTGAAATGTCTGAATCCAGTTTACTTGGATCAGATCCGTCACCCACAGAATGAAGCTCTCCGTCCTCATGTTCTGCAAATTGTGACGCAGTATCAGACATGGCTCTAATATTTTCAGCGCACTCTGTTCTCACCTCAGAGTGGTCGCGTTTACCCCTAAAGTCTGGCAATTTAGATAATACTTCAGTCATAACATTAGCCATGTCTTGCAAAGTGATTTGTATGGGCCGCCCTGATGTACTTGGCGCCACAATATCACGCACCTCCTGAGCGGGAGACGAAGGTACTGACACGTGAGGAGAGTTAGTCGGCATAACTTCCCCCTCGTTGTCTGGTGAAATTTTCTTTACATGTACAGATTGGCTTTTATTTAAAGTAGCATCAATGCAATTAGTACACAAATTTCTATTGGACTCCACATTGGCCTTTACACATATTGCACAAAGAGTTTCCTCTGTGTCAGACATGTTTAACAAACTAGCAATGAAACTAGCAAGCTTGGAAAATACTTTTGAAATAAATTTTCAAGCAATATAAAAAACGTTACTGTGCCTTTAAGAAGCACAAATAAACTGTCACAGTTGAAATAACAATGAACCAAATTTGCTATAGCAACCAAATTTTTACAGTAAATGCATTAAGTTAGCAAAGGATTGCACCCACCAGCAAATGGATGATTAACCCCTTAATACCCAAAAAACGGATAACAGAATATAAATGTTTTAACACAGTCAAAAGCACAGTCTCACAGGTCTGCTGTGAGTGATTACCTCCCTCAAAACTAGTTTTGGAGACCCCTGGGCTCTGTAGAGACGTCCTGGATCATGGAGGAAGGAATAGGAAGACTGTGACTGAATTCTTACTGCGCAATAAAGCGCCAAAATAGGCCCCTCCCACTCATATTATAACAGTGGGGAAGCTCAGTAACCTGATTTTATTCATAAATAAACGACAGCCATGTGGAAAAATATGCCCAAAATTTTTTATCACCAAGTACCTCAGAGAAAAACGATTAACATGCCAGTAAACGTTTTAAAAATAAAATTATGAAATGATATTAATAAGCCTGCTGCTAGTCGCTTTCACTGCAGTGGGGGCTCAAATATAAGTTAAATGTATACAGTATTTTCTTAGTGAAGTTCCATTCCCCAGAAATACCTCAGTGTAAACATACGTACATATCAGCCTGATACCAGTCGCTACTACTGCATTTAAGGCTGCACTTACATTATATGGGTATTAGCAGTATTTTCTGAGTCAATTCCATTCCTTAGAAAATAATATACTGCAACATACCTCCTTGCAGGTGAACCCTGCCCGCTGTCCCCTGTTCTGAAGTTACCTCACTCCTCAGAATGGCCGAGAACAGCAAATGGATCTTAGTTACGACCGCTAAGATCATACACAAACTCAGGTAGATTCTTCTTCTAATGCTGCCTGAGAAAAAACAACACACTCCGGTGCTGTTTAAAATAACAAACTTTTGATTGAAGATATAAAAACTAATTTTAATAACCACAGTCCTCTCACACGTCCTATCTATTAGTTAGGTGCAAGAGAATGACTGGGTATGACGTAGAGGGGAGGAGCTATATAGCAGCTCTGCTTGGGTGATCCTCTTGCACTTCCTGTTAGGGAGGAGGTATAATCCCATAAGTAATGGATGACCCGTGGACTGACTACACTTAACAGGAGAAACTGTGTTCTGTTTTACAGCATGGATCCTGGATGTAAGATAATTTAAATTTTTACACATAAAACGCTAGTGTTGCTCTTTATACCTTGATAGGATTCAGGGTTAATATCCTCTGAAGGGGGTTTATTGAACAGTTGGGGTTAATTAACCAGTGTATTAATTATTGACATGCTGCTTTGTGTGATTTTTTCCTGGCCTGATAGACTGTGTGTTTTAGGCTGGAACAAACAGGTTTCACTTTTAAGATTCACTTTCGTTTTTTAATGTTTTGCACAGCACCTATTACTGTAATGCTCGTGGGATATTCCACTATCAGACCAAACTTGGCCAGTAGTCTTTTTATCCCGGCGTCAATCTAGAATGATAGGGAATATCCCAGAGCAGAGAAAGTTTGCAAAATGAGGTAAGCAGTACTCTTTGGCGGTAAGGGTAGTCTTTGGCGGCAACAGGTAGGAAATCCAGCGGTATGGTAGTTCAAGGGTAAACCTATAGAAGGACCGGATACGGACAGGAATCGGCAACAAAGGGAATCCGTTATTTACAGTTCTGGAATAAACCAATAGAATTATCAGGCAGGCAGAGTTTGGTAACAGTATAGCAATTCAATGGTTCAAGGGTTAAACAGGCAGAGTGGTCAGACAGGCAGAGTTCAATAACAGTATGGCAATCCAGTATTTTAGGGTTAAGCAAGCAGAGTAGTTAGACAGGCAGAGTTCAATAACAGTATGGCAATCCAGTACTTTAGGGTTAAGCAAGCCGAGTAGTCAGACAGACAGAGTTCAATAACGTTATGGCAATCCAGAATACAGTAACAATCACACCCAGGAGCACACTAAGTAACACCTATACTTAGGCAGTGAAAGGTAGAAAGTGAGCAACTTACATAGGCCCAGGATTCGCGCCACAGGAGATCCTAACCGGCTTCAGAATGAGAGGAGCGTGTGGTGATGATGTCACCGCCGCATGCACACAGGAGCCGACTCTACCCTAGGACACGAGCAGAACAGCAGGTGCCACGTCCCTAGCAACAGCTAGAGCGGCACGGTGTGACAATTACTTGCTGTACTTGTAGTAATAGGGGAAGTACTGTCTTGCACTCCATGTGACCGGGTGTGGTCTATGTTCATTTCCTCGATTCAGGCTAAGACTTGAACCTGAGGAGAGCGTTTCCTCTGTTAACTGTCTGGGTCTAGAAGGTGGTGAGTGCCCCAGCCATTGGGAGTCTAAAGGTGCAGTTTTCTATAATATTTGTGTCCTTCTGTGGGTATAACCTGAGCTATGGTGGACTCTGACATGTAGAAAGTACTCGTTCTGTACTAAATCATACCTGTTTATTTTGTGAGGAGGCCGTGGTTTTCCTGCCAACTCATTTATGTTCCACATGCCTTAACACCGTTCTAAAGTCTAAGAAGGGAGACAAGTCTGCTAAGGCTCTTAGTCCCTCTGAGCCGTCTACCTCTCAGGACTCAGCATCCCGTGAGATTACTGCCCTTGCTACATTACCCACTCCACATGCAGTTCCCCATAGCACATCTAAACCTCTATCTGGAGGGGGCCTTCTTCCTGCGTACTTTGCCGTGCAGTTACAAACAGCAGTATCTGCTGCCCTCAGTGCATTACCTCGCTCTAATAAATGCAAGTGAAAGGTTAAACATGGCTCTTCTGACCCTGAGTCATCTAAATGTTTATCGCATTGAGCTATTATGTCCCAGTTATCCGATGATGAGTCAACCTCTGTAGCTTCAGAGAGTGAACTCTCTGGGTCGGAGTCCTTAGCGTCTAAGCCTTCTGCTGCGGAGGAAACGTCCTTTAAATTTAAAATTGAGCTCTTGCGGTTTTTTATTAAAGGAGGTTCTGTCTACCTTAGAGGTTCCAGAGGCCCCACTGCCTGAAGAACCTATGAAACCTAAATTAGACAGAGTTTACGAAAACAGGAAAGTTCCTTTGACTTTTCCTGTGCCAGTTAAGATGGCGAGCATTATTAATAACGAATGGGAAAGAATTGGTTCTTCCTTTTCCCCCTCGTCTACTTTTAAAAAGTTGTTTCCGATCCCGGACTCTCAACTGGATTTGTGGGGCTCCATTCCTAAGGTGATATCTCTACGCTTGCTAAACGTACTACTATACCTCTTGAGGATAGTTCTTCGTTCAGAGAGCCGATAAGAAAATGGAAACCTTTCTGAGAAAGATGTTTCAACATACAGGATTTTTGTTTCAACCAGTGACTGCAGTTGCTGGAGCGGCTACCTACTGGTGCGACTCTTTGTCGGAACTCATTGAGGTGGTGTCTCCCCTTGAGGATATTCAAGAAAGAATTAAAGCTCTGAGAATTGCTCATTCTTTTATCTGTGATGCGAACATGCAAATTATTCGCCTAAATGCAAAGGCCTCTGGTCCTAGCCCACCGGGCGCTCTGGTTGAAGTCTTTGGTCTGTGGATAAGACTCCTTTCTCTTCCCTTCAAGGGAAAGATTTTATTTGGTCCAGGCCTAGACTCCATTATTTCTACGGTTACCAGAGGCAAGGGTGCCTTCCTACTGCAAGATAAGGAGAACAAGGTAGATAATCTTCTAATTTTTGTTCCTTTTGTTCTGACAAATCCCAACGACAACAATCCTCCTCCAAGCCCGAGTAACCCAAGAGTACTTGCAAGCCGGCTCATTCCTGGAATAAATCCAATCAAAATGCATGAAGGGGCGGCCCCCGATCCAGGATCGGCTCATGTAGGGGGCAGACTGTCTCTTTTTTCAGATGCCTTGTTCAAGGAGGTACAGGATCAGTGGGTCCTGGAGGTGGTATCTCAGGGATACAAGATAGGCTTTAAATCTCATCTGCCAAGGGGAAGATTCCTTCTCTCGAATCTGTCTACCAGACCAGAAAAGGGGGATGCCTTTCTAGGGTTCGTTCGGGATCTATCCTCCTTGGGAGTTGTTGTCCCGGTGCCTATCGAAGAAAGAGGTTTAGGGTTTTATTCAAACCTCTTCTTGGGCCCAAAGAAGGAGGGAACTTTCTGCCCAATTCTGGACCTAAAGTGCTTAAACAAATTTCTCAGTATCCCTTCCTTCAAGATGGAGACGATAAGTTCCATCCTCCTTTAATTCAGGAAGGCCGGTTTATGACCACTATAGATCTGAAGGACGCTTACCTTCATGTTCCAATCCACAGGGAAAACTTTAATTTCCTGAGGTTTACATTCCTGGACCAGCACTTCCATTTCATTGCCCTTCCGTTTGGCCTAGCTTCTGCTCCAATAATCTTTACGAAGGTTCTGGGGGCTCTTCTAGCCTTTGCCAGAACTCAGGGTATTGCAGTAGCCCCATACTTGGACAATATTCTTGTGCAGGCACCATCCTTTCATCTTGCAGAAGAATTCTCAGAGTCCCTTCTCAGTCTTCTTCGATCATGGATGAAAGATAAGCATGGAAAATAATTCTCTTATCCAAAGTACCAGGGTGGAATTCCTGGGTACTATAATAGACTCCATATCCATGAGCATATTTCTAACAGACCAGAGACTTTGCAAGCTAATTTAGACATGTCTTGCCCTCCGGACCTCCTTGAATCCCTCTGTGGCTCAGTGTATGGAGGTATTTGATCTCATGGTGTCTGGCATGGACATCATTCCTTTTGCCGGGTTCCGTCTCAGACCTTTACAACTGTGCATGCTGAGGCAGTGGAACGGCGATCATTCAGATCTGTCTCAGCAGATTGTATTAGACAGCCGGTCGAGAGAATCGCTCTCTTGGTGGCTCTGTCCAGATCATCTGTCCCAAAGGACATGCTTCTTAAGTCCAACCTGGGAGATTGTGACTACGGACGCAAGCCTATCCGGATGCTGTCCGGAAGGCACAGGGGTTGTGGACTCCTCCCTCCCAATCAATATTTTGGAACAACGGTCAATCTTCAAGGCCTTAAAGGCTTGTCCACTTCTGGTTTTGTCCCAGTTTATCATATTCCAGTCAGACAATAGAACCTCGGTGGCTTACATCAACCATCAGGGGGAACGAGAAGTTCCTTGGCGATGAAGGAAGTATCTTAGATTCTGGAATGGGCGGATGCCCACAGATGTTCGCTGTCAGCGATCCACATTCTGGGTGTGGACAACTGGGAGGCGGATTTTCTCAGCAGACAATCCTTCCATCCAGGGGAAGGGTCTCTCCATCCCGAGGTGTTTGCAGAGATATGCAGCAAGTAGGGGACGTCGGAGATAGATCTCATGGCATCCCGTCTCAATACCAAGCTACCCAGGTACGAGTCGAGGTCGAAGGATCCCTAATCGGATCTAATAGATGCACTAGCAGTGCCCTGGAGGTTCAAACTCATATATATTTTTCCTCCATTACCTCTTCTTCCTTGAGTGGTGGCCCGCACCAAGCAGGAGAGGGTATCAGTAACCCTGATTTGCTCCATCGTGGCCACGAAGGACGTGGTTCGCGGATCTAGTGGGGATGTCCTCATCTCCTCCGTGAAAGTTACCTTGTCGCAGAGACCTGCTGATACAAGGTCCATTTGTTCCTCAAAATCTAGATTCTCTGAGGCTAACTGCATGGAGATTGAACGCTTAGTCTTAGCTCTGAGAGTGTCATTGATACTCTTATTCAAGCTCATAAACCAGTTACTCTGCGTATCTACCACAAGTTGTGGAGGACCTACTTATTCTGGTGTGAAGAGCATCTTTTTTCCTGGCACAGAGTTAAGGTTGCCAGGATCTTATCTTTTCTCCAGGATGGGCTGGAGAAGGGCCTTTCTGCTAGTTCCCTGATGGGACAGATTTCGGCCCTGTTGGTTTTATTGCACAAGAGACTGGCTGAGCTTCCAGAAGTGCAGTCCTTTATTAAGGCTCTGATTAGGATCAGACCTGTGTTTGGATCTTGGACTCCTCCTTGGAGCCTAAATCTTGTTCTTCTGGTTTTACAACAGGTTTCCGTTTGAGCCTCTGCATTCCATTGACATTAAATTATCATCTTTGAAGGTTCTCTCTTTATTGGCAATTGCCTCTGCGTGCAGAGTTTCTGAGATCTCTGCTTTGCAATGTGAGCCCCCTTATCTGATTTTTCATGCAGATAAGGCAGTTTTACATTTTAAATTAGGTTTTCTTCCTAAGGTTGTGTCAGATCGCAACGTCAATCAGGAGATTATGGTTCCTTCCTTGTGTCCTAATCTTTCGTCATAGAAGGAACACTTACATCACAATTTGGATGTGGTTCAATTTAAAGTTCTATCTTCAGGCTACTAAGAAGTTTAGACAATCTTCCTCTTTGTTGTCTATTCGGGGAAGTGTAAGGGGCAGAAGGCTACTTCAACTTCCCTATCTTTTTGCTTAAGGAATATCACTAGCTTAGCTTATGAGACAGCGGGACATTGTCCTCCTGAGAGGATAACGGCTCATTCCACTAGAGCAGTAGCTTCCTCTTGGGCCTTTAAGAACAGGCCTCTTTGGATCAGATTTGTAAGGCGGCTACCTGGTCCTCCTTACATACTTTTTCAAAATTTTACAAGTTTGATGTTTTTTACTTCGGCTAAATCAGCTTTCAGGAGAAAAGTTTTGCAGGCTGTCGTGCCCTCAGAATAGGGTCCGCCTCTTCCTTTTTGTTCCATCCCGTTATTCATTCAGTGTCCTCTGGAGTTTGGGTAAAGTTTTTCCAACAGTAAGGAATGAAGCCGTGTACTCTATCTTAGGAAGGAAAACATAATTTATGCTTACCAGATAAATTCCTTTTCTTCCGGATAGGGAGAGACCACGGCCCCTACACATTTTTTCTTGTCTATGGGAGGTCCCCTATTATTTATTTTATTCTTCTGGCACCATTTATACTCTGTTTCTCCTACTTTTCCTTGTTCCCTCTGCAGAATGACTGAGGTAATGAGATAGTGGGAGGGATATTTAAGCCTTTGGCAGGGGTCTCTTTGCCTCCTCCTGGTGGCCAGGTGTTGTATTGCCAACAGTAAGGAATGAAGCCGTGGACTGTCCCTATCCGGAAAGAAAGGAATTTATCTGGTAAGCATAAATTGTTTTTCTGTCTCTTTAGGGAGCATGGAACATTTGGTTTTGTTTTTTACCAAAACCAAGAAGTGTTTAATGTCCTTTTAAGCTTTTCATATGCGCTTAAGGTAATTTACACTTTTTTTTCCATACCTACATTTTATAGAGGATTTAGGTGTGAGATTCAAGCATTTTTTATTTTTCCTATGTCTCCAAACAATCTCGCCAACTAGTCCCACTGTGCTTTAATACTTTCATAGTGTGCAGCCTCATGCGGTGCTGGGATTTGTGAATAAAGCTTTAATGATGTAATGAGAGGTTAATTAAATCACTTGGGTGATAATCAAAGATTATGGTGAAGTTTGACAGGTGTCAATATGCATAATACTTAAGTCGCTTTTTCCCATATGCTGCACGTTTCCTTATATGTGTTTTCTCTCTGCTGCCACATGGAAAACAATTTTGTTCGAAGAATGAATTAGTGATAGGACAAGTCAAGTGCTTTCTGAAATGTCACTATGCAGACGTTCTTTTGTTGAAAACATCCTGTGCCTGTATTCAAAGATATATTGTATTGTGCTTTTCACCATGCGCTCTGTTTATTTATTGTGTAGCTCTTCCTATTGACTATATGGATTAAGTGAGGAATTTGACCTATATTTGTAGCTAAGCAATGTGCAGACCTTTTGCTGCATGGTGCTGTTTCAGATCCAATGAAATGACTGTGTGTGCTGTAGGCAGACGTACATTTTCTTACTGTAAGGAAGGCCTTGTTCGCAGGGATTACTAACTTGGAAATTTAGCAGTATTTGTTTTATATATAAAAATTCTATTAATTTGTATTAATAGTATAAATGTGCATGGTTATAGTTATAAATGCATGATAATCATAAGCAAATACAGTGCGGGTAAATAATTGTATTACTTTAACATGTTAACAGATAAATAGCAAAATGCCAACATAGTGATGGTTTTAATTGTTGTATACTTCTGTTATAGTGATGTTTGTAACAACTGGGTCCATATATTTTGAAGGTTACTTTACATGTACAGGTACCTTGTTATGGTAATAACTGTATGTATGGACTGACCTTGCTACGCAGATCAGACTGCACCTATATGCAGGTGCTACGCTGCACCTACATGGCAACTTGCCATAGAACAAAGCTACTGAGCAGTTATTTGTCCCTGGTAGAGCGCATCTCTTTCTATTTGCATTTGTAACAGAAATTACAGCCTGATGATTCCTCAATCTCGGGTTGTTTTAAAAATGTAAGAAAACCTTTAATGCAGCAGGTCCGAGTTCCACCATTGAGTGTAGCTGTATTGGACACATGCAGATCTAGCGGCTCTCTATCACTCCCACTGATTATTCTATGGTCACTGAGTAAGTAAGTAACCAAGTACCTACCGTCTTATTTATTTTAAAGGGCTTTATTATTATCATTTCTTTATAAAGCGCCAACATATTACGCAGTGCTGTAACATTAGTTATACAATTATGGAGTGCAATAGTAGAAGACATTTATATAAATCATAAGTATACAGTTATGGAGTGCAGTGATTTTGCCATGTCTGTGTTTATTAATATTCATAAGGAAAACTATAAATAACCGAAAATAGTTGAACACTAAAAAGGTGTCATCAGCCATTGCTTACAAAATGTTGCTGTCTATTAACAACAAATGTTTAGTAATTAAAACTAATTCCTAATGTTCCCTAACTCAAATATTGTTCATCTTCCCTGTGTAGTCTCTTTAGCCATTCCCTATCCTATCATTCCCCAGACATTAATCTCTGGTAGCAAAAACAAACCAATAATTATACTTTTCCTATGACGAATAAAACATTAGTTTAGACCATGGTTCTTCAAACCACGGGCTGAGACCCATTACTAGGTTACAACACCATGTTTACTGGGTCACGACTTGTGTTTTGTGTTGTAGGAAAGTGTGTGCTATGTGTGTGTTGTAGGAGAGTGTATGTGGTATGTGTGTGTTATAGGAGAGTGTGTGTGTGGTATGAGAGTGTGTGGTGTGTTATATGAGGGATGTGTGTTATATGACAGTGTGTTTGGTGTGTGTGTGTTGTTTGACTGTGTGTGTGTTGTTTGACTGTGTGTGTGTTGTTTGACTGTGTGTGTGTTGTTTGACTGTTTGTGTGTTGTATGACTGTGTGTGTGTTGTATGACTGTGTGTGTTATATGGGAGTGTGTGGTGTTTTATATGAGGGATGTGTGTTGTATAACAGTGTGTTTGGTGTGTGTATGTGTTGTTTGACAGTGTGTGTTGTTTGACTGTGTGTGTGTTGTATGACTGTGTGTGTTATATGGGAGTGTGTGGTGTTTTATATGAGGGATGTGTGTTATAGGAGAGTGTGTGTGGTATGAGAGTGTGTGGTGTGTTATATGAGGGGTGTGTGTTGTATAACAGTGTGTTTGGTGTGTGTGTGTTGTTTGACAGTGTGTGTTGTTTGACTGTGTGTGTGTTGTATGACTGTGTGTGTGTTGTATGACTGTGTGTGTTATATGGGAGTGTGTGGTGTTTTATATGAGGGATGTGTGTTGTATAACAGTGTGGTTGGTGTGTGTATGTGTTTTATGACAGTGTGTGTGTTGTATGACTGTGTGTGTGTTGAATGAGAGTGTGTGTTATATGGGACTGTGTGTGGTTTGTCTTGTATGATAGTGTGTGTTATATGATTTTGTGTGTGTTATATGATAGTGTGTGTGGTGCGTGTTTTGTATTAGAGGGCTGTGTGTGTTGTTACCTTTTACAACACTTTCAAGTTTGAGTACAGAAATAAAAGTACACAGACATATTTTAGTCACTTTGCCAAAAATGTCAGATATCTTGTATATTTTCAGACCAAGCACAAAAATAGGGTTGTAAAAGTATGTGGTATCATGGCACTGGGTCTTTGGAAAAAAAGTTTTAAGGGCCCTCAGTACTAAAGAAAGTAAAGTGCCTGATTCTAAAAAAAACTTACACTTTACTGACCATTTTCATGTGTCCATCTATCTACACTTCCCTACTAAAAACACAGAGCACAGGAAATACACATTCGTTTTTGGTGTATCTCCAGAGATTGCCTCACTTTCAGGGTTCTAGATATCTAAAAAAATATTTGAAAAAATAGACTTTGCAGCTGAATGAATGAACGCTCAAGGCACGTTATCTCTGCAAAGTTTATCTGATCTTTTGATTTACCATTAGAGACAGATAGCAGATTTGTTTTGACTTTTTCTGCCTTTTTCTTTAATCATCTACTGGCTTCTGCTCATAAATTGAACAGCCCAGCATTACATCGATCTTCTCTTGGGTTACAACAGCAACCCCCCTCAGGCAGTGTCCTACATTAGGACTTTTATTGATTTGAGCTATTAAAGTTTGCTTTGCAGGTATTGATGTAACCTATATTCGTGCTAAGTCATTGCAGATATCTGACATTTAGCACTGATATATTGTAACAGGACCCAATTTCAGAAGCTCCTATTGATGTTATGAGTCTTTCAGTAAAGAGTCATTTATTTGTTTATTTTTGTCGCATTTAAAATACATTTATTACAGTTTATTTGCTAAACAAATGTCTGTTGTTTTATGCTTAGTCCAGCTTAATATGTTAGCACTATTTAATAATAATAATAATAATAGTGACAATTATGTGCAGATATTCTCTGGCATGAGAGAGGCCGGAGTGCATTCTGTATAAATCAGACCCCTGACACTCCTATATTATACTGTGATTGGTTGATATGTGCAGGATCTTATTAAAATATGTCTCCAATTCCTCACAGCGAAGGAAACAAGATTAATGAAATGTAAGAGTAATTTCACTGGACGTGGCCTGTGTCTACAAAACAAAGTGTATTTTTCTAACTAAACTAAAGCTTTAAATATTTTGCAATGCAGTGAATAATTTCTTATTCATAAATAAAACAAATAGCTTTGTCTATTTAACTTAAAGGGACATGTTCCACCTTTTCTTTCCTAAGATATGGTGACTCCACGGATTTATCATTTACTGTTGGGAATCTCACTCCTGGCCAGCAGGAGGAGGCAAAGAGCACCACAACCAAGCTGTTAATTATCACTCCTCTACCCACAAACCCCAGTCATTCTCTTTGCCTTCGGTGCAAGGAGGAGGTGAAGTTTTGGTGTCTAAAGAGGATTGGATTTATTACACTTCAATGAAAATTTTATTATTTTGAAAGCCTGAGTAGGTTTGCTCTGATCTTCACTCTAAAGATTGGGTCTTGCCGAACTCCACGTTAGTCTCTTCAGCAGGGCATTGGTGGCTTTAAAGCAGTCAGGAACTTGTGAGGTGGGCCTCACTGCCCTAGTATAGAAAGCCAGGGTATGTTTACTCTGTTGTTTCTTTTTTCCACAGGTCTTTGTAAGGAGTGGCATCCTTCCATACCGTGTGAGCTGTCCTCCTACCAGACAGCTAGAGGTGCAGGTAAGTGCCTTTTTTCTTCTGGGGTCTGGAAAGGTGGCTGGCATGTGAAGGATTAACCCACAGCACTGTTGAAGGGGTTAACACATAACTCTAAAGACTGCACCATTATGGGGACTAGTATCCTGGGTTCAGGATCGCTTGCAGGCAGGGGCAGGCACTTTGTTTTGTGACAGACTGGGGTTAACTCCTTTTGACAAGAAAGAGTTAACTCCATATCGTTGGCTTTTTATGTCAGAAACTTTTTGAGGTCATGTTTATTTTTTGTATGGTGGCAGGTGTGTTTACACTTTATTGGGGGCACTTTCGTTATTGCTAATTGCGATCTTAAGTTAGCTACGCTGTTTCAGCGTCACAGGAAGCAGCTCCATTTCCCTTGGGCTTCTCTTCTGGTCTTAAGCGTGCGTTTACAATACACAGACGCAGCTTTAAGACCGGTGATGTGTGCCTCTTGTTTCCGTTTTTTGGTTGTCACAGACGACGTGTCAGAGAAATGACCCAACGCTCCATTAGATGATCGTAGGAGCAGGTAGGCACCTCAGTCTTGGGACTGAGGTGTAGAGGGGCAGCATATAATTATTTAAACTATCTATAAATATTATTTTTCTGCTAACATTTCCTAATTCTTGGGTACATTTTACTTGTTTGAAACACAGTCTGCATGTTATTGTCTTGGTCTTTTAAAGGGACAGTACGCAAGAAATAATTTTGAAAAATTTATAAAAAAAAATTTCTTTCTCTTTCTTCATAGAACAGGTTGCTGTTCTCATGCACAGGTGCCAAATTTGTGTGGATAATCAAATTGTGCCGCCCTTTGGTTTTTTTCCCCTCATGTATAGATAGAACTTTAAAGATTAAAGTTAACTCTTTGTTTCTGAGCCAACAGTCTCTCAGGATGATGCTGTTCAGGCAATGCCACAGTTTTTTCCTCAGACGTCCCAAGCCTCTGGGGTATCTGAGGCATTGTCTGCCATTCCCATGCTACAAGAAAAATGCAAGAAGACATTTAGAGATTCAGATAGAAAGGTTTCTGCTCCAGGTTCTGCTACCCAAGTGGCCCTTTCTCATAAGGCTGATGAGGAACATACGTCGGTAGCCTCTGAGGGTGAAATCTCAGATCCGGACAGTATAATTTCTTCATCTGATGCTGATGTTGTATCTTTCAGATTTAAGTTTTAACCCCTCTGTGTACTGGTAAAGGAGGTTTTGGCTACTCTTGACGACTCAGATACTCCTTTCACTGCCAACCCTAGAATATCTTGCAAGCTTCATAATACTTTGATGTTCCTTACTCTGTGGAGGTGTTTCCTGTGCCAGCCCGTGCCACAGAGGTAATAGCACAGGAAGGGGAGAAGTGTGGACATCTTTTGTCCCCGTCTCCTGTCTTTAAGAAGATGTTTTCTGTTGCTGACTTCATTAAGGAGTCGTGGCAAACGGTGCCTAAAGTAGACATTTCTACTCTGGCTAAGAGAACTAATATTTCTATTGAGTATAGCTGCTACTTTTAGGCAGAAAGCTGGAGGCTTATTTGAAGAAAGTGTATGTTCATCAGGGTCTCCAATGGCAACCTGTAGTGTATATTGCCACTGTGACAAGTGCAGTAGCCTATTGGTTCGACGCCTTGTCTAAGTCTTTTCAGATAGAGACTCCCTTAGAGGAAATTCGGGATTGGATAAGGCTCTTAAGCTGGCAATTTACTTTATCTCTGACGCTTCCATGCTGGTCATTTATGTGGGAGCCAAAATATCTAGTTTTGCTGTGCTGGCGCACAGAGCATTGTGGATGAAATCTTGGTCAACTGATGTTTTCATCCAAGTCTAAGCTTCTGGCGATTCCTTACAAGGGTAAGACCTTGTTTGGACCTGGTCTAACAGAATTTTTTTCTGAAAAGGGTCTTTTCTCCCACTAGACAAGAAGAATAGACCGTAAGGACATCATAGTAATTTTCGTTCCTTTCGTAAATTCAGAGGAAAGTCTTTCCTTCCTCGTCCAAGCAGGAACAGTCGAAGTCTTCTTGGAAGCCCAGTCAGTCTTGGAACAAGGGGACGCAATCAGGAAACCCGCAGCTGAATCTAAATCAGCTAGAAGGGTTAGCCCCCGATCCGTAAGGGTATCAAGTGGGGGGCATATTTTCTCAAGCATGGATATGAGATGTCCCATATCCCTGGGCTGTGGACATTTTATATCAGGGTTACAAATTGGAATTCAATTTTTTCTCCCAGGGGCAGGTTTCACCTCTCAAAATTATCTGTAGAACAGATAAAAAGGAGAAGCGTTCTTGAAATGTGTAGATTTTCCTCTCTGGGAGTGATTGCTCCAGTTCCAGTGCTGGAACAGGTTGTAAGTTTTATTCCAATCTGTTCGTGGTTCCCAAAAAAAGGGGAACTTATAAACTAATTTTAGACCTGAAATGTAAAAAAAAAAAAGTTTCTCAGAGTACCGTCCTTAAAGATGGAGACTATCCGCTCCATTCTTTCTTTAGTGCAAGAGGGTCAGTTCATGTCGACCGTAGATCTAAAGGATGCGTACCTTCATGTTCCCATTCACAGGGATCATCTTAAATTTCTGAGATTTGCCTTTCTGGAGGCGCCCCACCTGGACGACTTTTTGGTTCAGACGCCATCTTTCAACAAGCAAAATCTCACACAGAGATCTTGTTGTCTTTTATACTTTCCCACAGATGGAAATTGAATCTGGAGATCTCCCTTGTTTCAGCTACAAGGGTAGTCTTCTTAGGGACCATTATAGATTCCCTATTTTAGATGCCCTATCGATAACATTTTTTCTGACGGAGGCCAGAAGAACCAACATTCTTTCCTCTTGCCTCTCTCTACAGTCTACTGTCCGACCATCAGTGGCCCAATGTATGGATGTAATCGGTCTGATGGTGACTTCCATGGACATCTTTCCCTTTGTTCGATTCCATTTGAGAGCTCTACAGTTGTGCATGCTCAGACAATGGAATGGAGATCAGGCGGATCTGTCTCAGAGGATAGATCTAGATCAGTTGACAAGAGACTCTCTCCCGTGGTGATTGTCTTAGGAATTTCTGTCTCAGGGCACATGCTTTCAAAGACCCTCCTGAGTGTTTGTAACCACGGACCCCAGCCTGCTGGACTGGGGAGCAGTCTGGGACTCGTTTAAGGTGCAGGGAATTGAGACTCGGGAAGAGTCTTCTCTCCCCATCAACATTTTGGAGTTGAGAGCGCTATACACTGGTCCTTAGTCTGGCTTATCATGTTCTAGTCATACTCAGTGCCTTTCATCATCCTCTAGGGAGGAACTCAAAGTTCCTTAGCCATCAAGGAGGTGGCTTGGATTGTTCAGTGGGCAGACGCTTACAATTGCTGTCTATCTGCCATTCACATTCCCGGGGTGGAGAACTAGGAAGCGGATTCCTGAGCAGGCAGATTTTTCTCCCGGGGAGTGAGAATTCCACCCGGAGGTGTTCTCCAGCTTAACCCTCAATGCGAGGTGCCGGAGTTGGATCTGATGACGTCTCGACAGACTTCCAAGGTGCGGTCCAAGGTCAAGAGATCCCAGACCACTCTGATAGATGCTCTGGTGGTCCATTGGGATTTCAGGCTGGCATACCCGTTTGCTCTCCTTCCACGAGTCATTGCTCGTTTCCACAAGAGAGAGCGTTGATGATTCTAATAGTCCCTGTGTGGCCTCGCAGGAATTGTATGCAGACCTAGTGGCCATGTCGTCTCTCACACCTTGGAGACTGTCTCGGAGGAAGAACTTTCTGATTCAGGGTTCCTTCCTTCATCCATATCTAGTTTTCTCTGAAGCTTACTGTTTGGAGTTGAACAACATAATTTATGTAAGAATTTACCTGATAAATTAATTTCTTTCATATTGGCAAGAGTCCATGAGCTAGTGACGTATGGGATATACAATCCTACCAGGAGGGGCAAAGTTTCCCAAACCTCAAAATGCCTATAAATACACCCCTCACCACACCCACAATTAAGTTCAACGAATAGCCAAGAAGTGGGGTGATAAAGAAAGGAGTAAAAAGCATCAACAAAGGAATTTGGAAATAATTGTGCTTTATACAAAAAAATCATAACCACCATCAATAGGATGGGCCTCATGGACTCTTGCCAATATGAAAGAAATGAATTTATCAGGTAAATTCTTACATAAATTATGTTTTCTTTCATGTAATTGGCAAGAGTCCATGAGCTAGTTACGTATGGTATATCAATACCCAAGATGTGGAACTCCACTCGAGTCACTAGAGAGGGAGGGATAAAAATAAATAACAGCCATTTTCAACTGAAAAAATAATCCACAACCCAAAATAAAAGTTATTCTTATAATGAAAAGAAAAACTCAAAACATCAGCAGAAGAATCGAACTGAAACAGCTGCCTGAAGAGACTGCTTCTGAAGAAGCAAATACATCAAAATGGTAGACTTTAGTAAATGTATGCAAAGAGGACCAAGTTGCTGCTTTGCAAATCTGATCAACTGAAGCTTCATTCTTTAAAGCCCACGAAGTGGAAACTGATCTAGTAGAATGAGCTGTAATTCTCTGAGGCGGGCCTGACCCGACTCCAAATAAGCTTGATGAGTCAAAAGCTTTAACCAAGAAGCCAAGGAAATAGCAGAGGCCTTCTGACCTTTCCTAGGACCAGAAAATATAATAAATAGACTAGAAGTCTTCCTGAAATCTTTAGTAGCTTCAACATAATATTTCAAAGCTCTCACCACATCCAAAGAATGTAAGGATCTTTCCAAAGAATTCTTAGGATTAGGACACAAAGAAGGGACAACAATTTCTCTACTAATGTTGTTAGAATTCACAACTTTAGGTAAAAATTTAAATGAAGTCCGTAAAACCGCCTTATCCTGATGAAAAATCAGAAAAGGAGATTAACAAGAAAGAGCAGATAGCTCAGAAACTCTTCCAAAGAATGCATAGGCTCAAACGGAGGAGTCTGTAACGGCTTCAAAACCAAATTAAGACTCCAAGGAGGAGAAATTGATTTAATGACGTGCTTAATACGAACTAAAGCCTTTACAAAACAGTGAATATCAGGAAGTTTAGCAATCTTTCTGTGAAATAAAACAGAAAGACCAGAGATTTGTCCCTTCAAGGAACTTGCAGACAAACCCTTATCCAAACCATCCTGAAGAAACTGTAAAATTCAAGGAATTCTAAAAGAATGCCAAGAGAATTTATGAAAAGAACACCATGAAATGTAGGTCTTCCAAACTCGATAATAAATCTTTCTAGAGACAGATTTACGAGCTTGTAACATAGTATTAATCACTGAGTCAGAGAAACCTCTATGACTTAGTACTAAGCGTTCAATTTCTATACCTTCAAATTTAATGATTTGAGATCCTGATGGCAAAACGGACCTTGAGACAGTAGGTCTGGCCTTAACGGAAGTGGCCAAGGTTGGTAACTGGACATCCGAACAAGATCCGCATACCAAAAACTGTGTGGCCACGCTGGAGCCACCAGCAACACATACGATTGTTCCATGATGATTTTGGATATCACTCTTGGAAGAAGAACTAGAAGCGGGAAAATGTAAGCAGGATGATAACACCAAGGAAGTGTTAGCGCATCCACTGCTTCCGCCTGAACATCCTTGGACCTGGACAGGTATCTGGTAAGTTTCTTGTTTAGATGAGAGGCCATGAGATCTATCTCTGGAAGACCCCACATCTGAACAATCTGAGAAAACACATCTGGATGGAGAGACCACTCCCCCGGATGTAAAGTCTGATTGCTGAGATAATCCGCCTCACAATTGTCTACATCTGGGATATGCACCGCAGAGATTAGACAGGAGCTGGATTCCGCCCAAGCAAGTATCCGAGATACTTCTTTCATGGCTTGGGGACTGTGAGTCCCACCCTGATGATTGACATATGCCACAGTTGTGATATTGTCTGTCTGAAAGCAAATGAACGGTTCTCTCTTCAACAGAGGCCAAAACTGAAGAGCTCTGAGAATTACACGGAGTTCTAAAATATTGATTGGTAATCTCGCCTCTTGAGATTTCCAAACCCCTTGTGCTGTCAGAGATCTCCAAACAGCTCCCCAACCTGAAAGACTTGCGTCTGTAGTGATCACAGTCCAGGTTGGCCGAACAAAGGAAGCCCCTTGAACTAAACATTGGTGATTTAACCACCACAATACCAAAAGCAAATGAGAGGATCAGTTACAAAAACAAGAACAAAATAGATGTTGCAAAGAAAACTTTTTTCCTTCATGCACCGCAGGAAACCAGAACTGCAGTGTACCCAGAGCAAATGTACATTTCAATCTTATGTAGTAGAGATAATCAGAAAGATACAGTCTCACCTCTGCTGTCTTCCACCCGGGGAGCTTTTAAACTTACAGCAGTATCCTTTCCAAGCAGAGCCGGCGTCATATACACCTTTTTCTTGATCTGTATCTCCGTATCTCGTCCACCGCTACCCGGCACTTTTCCAGAGGCACCGTGCTTCCGCGCCCACCAGGGGGCGTGTCCAAGTTACAACGGATGATCCTCCAACCGGATAGCTAAACAGGTACCACGTGCGTCATCACTTTAGACGCCTCCACTCAGTATCCTCCAATCCTCAGGCTGCCTTTTGTTGCGCCTCTCTATACGGACCAATAATGGGGCTCCACCGGTATCTCAGCGTTCTGTGCTCAGTGTTCAGCGTAGTGGTATTCAGCATATGCTCTGGGGATAATTTGCAGCATATAATGCAGGGACACTAGCGCTCTCAGGGCAAGGAAATCCACCACAAAGAAAAACATGGAGCGCTAGCGTATGTAAAACATAACCTTTATTGTGGTTATTTAAAATTAGGACATAGTCAATCAAAAGGACAGAGATGGGATACCTCTGGCTGGCAGGCTTACGCGTTTCGGCAAAGCCGTAATCATAGCATACTATGCCAGCCACAGGTGTGCTTTATATACAAAATTAGAAACAACACCATTGGTTAAAAGGACATGTCATTTAAAACAACAATACGCCCAGAGAGATTTTTGCATTTAACCCCTTATATCTCGGAGGTGAAAGAACAGATCTATCTTATTACATTATGAGTATATGTGGGTATTTTGGAGACATGTATGAGGTTATTCACAATAATTAAATCGTCATTTTTAGATGTTAAATAAATAATTATTTGGTTATGTTCGCTACCTTTAGATCACAGTCACAGTTAATCCCGTCATATCCATAGCCTATAGTAACGGCCTTCTATTTAAATAAATTTAAACTAGTCAAATTATACATCCGTTTCATAGTGCATATATGCATTATCATTACTTAAGAACAAAGTGTCAGTATAATGATCTCAGGTTGTGTGTCAGTCAGATATGAGGAGCGTTAAGTATTATTTTATGTATTGTTGAACGATGTTACTTAATGTCTTACAATTTTGTAGATATTATGAAAAAGAGAGGGGATCAGGTGTTTTTATTCCCAATAGTTTATAAGGTCGAATTCTGAGTTCAGGCCTTTTGGTAACCTTGTATCCATTTTTAGGATCCACAGCATTTCTCTCTTAGATAGAGTTACTCCACGGTCACCTCCTCTTTTTGGTTTAGGAACCATATCTATTGGTTGCCATGAAAAACATGTAAGGTCCTTATTATGAACCTGAGCAAAATGATGCACCACAGGGGTAGTTGCCTTGCCCCTCCTGATAGTGGACAAGTGTTCAATAATTCTTGTTCTAACATCTCTAGTGGTGAGCCCGATGTACTGTTTTCCACATACCGTACAAGTTACACAGTAGATGACAAAGGTAGAGGTGCAGTTGAGACAGAAATTAATCTCATAGGTTTTCCCTGTTACAGTAGAGGTAAATTGTTCTGACATGGTTAAATAATCACATGCTCCACATCTTGAGCTTCCACATTTGTAGGAGCCTTTACAACTGAGCCAGGCACTCCCCTGGGTGATAGTCTTCGGTAAGACTGTTGGGGACAATATATTGCCTAAACTCTTATTTCGTCGGTATGAGCATCTAAGTCCTTCTTTGACACATTGTGTCAGTCTATCGTCTGCTATTAGCATACCAAAATGGTATTTGACGATTCTGCATACTTCCTCATACTGTGCACTGTATTCAGTGACAAATGTAACTCCCTTTTGGGCCTTCCCATTTGTCTGGTTTGATTTGTCCCTTAACAAATCACATCTGTCCATTCTATCCACCTCCTTTTGGGCCCTATTTATTGCCTTTCTAGGATAGCCTCTCTGAGATAAGCGTTTTCTTACTTCCATCATTTGGTTGGCACTCTCATTGGCCTCGGAGCAATTCCGTTTGGCCCTTATGAGTTGTCCCTTGGCTATAGCATACGGCACATGTTTGGGGTGGCAGCTTCTTGCATGTAGTAGTGAGTTGCCTGATATAGGCTTTCTATATAGGCTTGTCTCAATCCGACCATCAGGAGTCCCACTCAGTACTACATCCAAAAAGTTAATCTTGGCCCTTTGAGTTTCACTTGTGAATTTTAGACCGATGTCATTGTCATTGAGTTTCCCTAGAAACTTTTCCAAATCATCAGAGCTGCCCTCCCAGATAAGAATTAGATCATCTATAAAGCGGCGGTAAAAGGTAATGCAACCACGGAGGGGGTTCTTATCTCCAAAGACGTGGGACAGCTCCCACCAACCCATGAGTAGGTTGGCGTAAGAGGGGGCAAACTTCGCCCCCATGGCTGTCCCACATCTTTGGAGATAGAACACACCCTCGAATTCAAAAAAGTTATGAGTTAACAAGAACTCAGCCACTTGTAGTACATATCTCTGAAAACCTTCAGTAAGGGAGGACCAACCCCTGAGGAAAAAAGACATGGCCTCCAATCCTTTTGAATGGGGAATGGAAGAATAGAGGGCTGTGACATCTATGGTGACCCACTGGTTATTATCTTCCACCCATGCAACATCTTTTATTAGATTCATTAGGTGCTTGGTGTCCCTGAGATAGCTTGGGAGGGCTTCAACAAAGGGATGTAAAATCATGTCCAGCCATTGAGACAAGCGTTCAAAGAGAGACCCTATACCACTTACTATAGGTCGTCCCTTCACATCCGTGAGGGACTTATGCACCTTAGGTAGATGATGGAATATTGGAGTGACCGGATGTTCCACAAATATATATGACATAGTGTCCTGGTCAATATAGCCATTTTCCATTCCATCATCTAAAAGGTGCATAAGTTCTCTCTTGAACCGGCATGTAGGGTTCGTGGTTAGAACTGAATAGCATTGTCTGTCATCCAGTTGGCGCATTGCCTCATTGACATATTGCGCCCTATTCATTACCACCACTGAACCACCCTTGTCTGCATTTTTTATGACCAGATCATGGTTATTAGCCAGGGAGGACAACGCTTCCCTTTCAATTCTATTCAAATTATTTTTAGTATTTCGGCCAGTAGTGTCAGCCAAAAGCTTAAGATCACGCTCCACTCTTTTATAGAAATTTTCAATTACATTCCCCCTACTTTGTATTGGGTAGAATTTAGAGGGAGGTTTTAAACTCCTTGCTTTGCTAGTGGTTTGCAAGGATTCCAGTCCCTCGCTTTCCAGCATGAGGGTGTTTAGTGAAACCAAGTCACATGATTCGGGAAAACTTAGATCAGTATTTAGATTGGTGGTGACCCACCTGGGACCCTCCCCTTCACAAATAGACAAAGTATCATTGCCTGAAAAATGACCCTTTAATGTTACATTTCGGATTAACCGGTTCACATCAATGATAGTATGAAAGAGATTAAAATTCATGGTTGGTACAAAGCCCAAACCAAGACTTAACACACGTATCTGGGCATCTGTTAACACAGTGTCTGAAAGGTTTATAACACATGTCATTTGTATTTTGTTTGATTCCTCGTTTCCCTCAACCTGTATCCTGGTTTCTGTTGGCCTCTGCCCCTTCCCCCTCTGTCTGGATTGCTCTGGGGCAAGGAAAAAACCTGTTGCAAATGTTCTTGCCCAATATCTGAGTTGGTGGATTTAGCTTGTCCGCCCCTGGGTTCTGTTAATGCCTTGGCTGGTTCACTGGCTTTATATTTACTCCCTGTCTCCCTTTGTCCATTATTCTGATTAGAGATCATATTCATATGTGTTGTTGTATGAACATTTATGGGCTCAACCTGGCTATTTTTTAGAATACCTCTCGGTGCTGCAGTCTCATCCCCACTAGCACTATCTCCTGACTCTGCCTCAGTGTCGGAAAAGGTTACTTGGGTTTGTCTCCTACCCCTCCTATTGCGTCTCCCTCTACTACGGTTCTGTTGTCTGCGAATCTGAGTTCGTCTTGTCCGGTTCCACACATAAACTGAGTCTGTGTCATAGTCTGTCTGGTCGCGTATGTATTTATTGTGCTTAGTGTCAATCACTGATTTCTTAACCTCAAAAATTGTATTCTTTAAAACCATGTCAAATCTACCATAATCTATGTCATTTTTTCTGGAATTGAGTTCTGTTTGCAAAAATCTCTCTGGGCGTATTGTTGTTTTAAATGACATGTCCTTTTAACCAATGGTGTTGTTTCTAATTTTGTATATAAAGCACACCTGTGGCTGGCATAGTATGCTATGATTACGGCTTTGCCGAAACGCGTAAGCCTGCCAGCCAGAGGTATCCCATCTCTGTCCTTTTGATTGACTATGTCCTAATTTTAAATAACCACAATAAAGGTTATGTTTTACATACGCTAGCGCTCCATGTTTTTCTTTGTGGTGGATTTCCTTGCCCTGAGAGCGCTAGTGTCCCTGCATTATATGCTGCAAATTATCCCCAGAGCATATGCTGAATACCACTACGCTGAACACTGAGCACAGAACGCTGAGATACCGGTGGAGCCCCATTATTGGTCCGTATAGAGAGGCGCAACAAAAGGCAGCCTGAGGATTGGAGGATACTGAGTGGAGGCGTCTAAAGGGATGACGCACGTGGTACCTGTTTAGCTATCCGGTTGGAGGATCATCCGTTGTAACTTGGACACGCCCCCTGGTGGGCGCGGAAGCACGGTGCCTCTGGAAAAGTGCCGGGTAGCGGTGGACGAGATACGGAGATACAGATCAAGAAAAAGGTGTATATGACGCCGGCTCTGCTTGGAAAGGATACTGCTGTAAGTTTAAAAGCTCCCCGGGTGGAAGACAGCAGAGGTGAGACTGTATCTTTCTGATTATCTCTACTACATAAGATTGAAATGTACATTTGCTCTGGGTACACTGCAGTTCTGGTTTCCTGCGGTGCATGAAGGAAAAAAGTTTTCTTTGCAACATCTATTTTGTTCTTGTTTTTGTAACTGATCCTCTCATTTGCTTTTGGTATTGTGTATCTATTAGCGCATCTGGGCAGCGCTCGAGAGGTCAGTTCCTAAACATGCAGGGGGACTCTAATATGGACAATGCTATGGTCTCTCAATATTTTTCACTATTACCGATAGAGACTGGAGGTGAACCGGATACAGAACTGTCCAGAATTTTCTCAACTGACAAAGCTTATTCCTCTTTAGGGGAACTTTTTGATGACATGGAAAAGCTTAAAATCAGAGAAATAAAGCTACAATGGGACATTTGGTCTATGAATAAGTATATTGAGTTGTGTATTGTCCCAAGAGGACTACGAATTAACAAGTACCCTACATTTGATACTAATGACTCTGAATTTATAAAAGCTTGGAACATGATATTAACAGAATGTTCTGTGAGATTAATGTTATTGCTCTGTGAATATAAAACAAAAATGCTGTCGTGTGTTAGAGATAATATATGTGAAATACAAACAGAACTCAATTCCAGAAAAAATGACATAGATTATGGTAGATTTGACATGGTTTTAAAGAATACAATTTTTGAGGTTAAGAAATCAGTGATTGACACTAAGCACAATAAATACATACGCGACCAGACAGACTATGACACAGACTCAGTTTATGTGTGGAACCGGACAAGACGAACTCAGATTCGCAGACAACAGAACCGTAGTAGAGGGAGACGCAATAGGAGGGGTAGGAGACAAACCCAAGTAACCTTTTCCGACACTGAGGCAGAGTCAGGAGATAGTGCTAGTGGGGATGAGACTGCAGCACCGAGAGGTATTCTAAAAAATAGCCAGGTTGAGCCCATAAATGTTCATACAACAACACATATGAATATGATCTCTAATCAGAATAATGGACAAAGGGAGACAGGGAGTAAATATAAAGCCAGTGAACCAGCCAAGGCATTAACAGAACCCAGGGGCGGACAAGCTAAATCCACCAACTCAGATATTGGGCAAGAACATTTGCAACAGGTTTTTTCCTTGCCCCAGAGCAATCCAGACAGAGGGGGAAGGGGCAGAGGCCAACAGAAACCAGGATACAGGTTGAGGGAAACGAGGAATCAAACAAAATACAAATGACATGTGTTATAAACCTTTCAGACACTGTGTTAACAGATGCCCAGATACGTGTGTTAAGTCTTGGTTTGGGCTTTGTACCAACCATGAATTTTAATCTCTTTCATACTATCATTGATGTGAACCGGTTAATCCGAAATGTAACATTAAAGGGTCATTTTTCAGGCAATGATACTTTGTCTATTTGTGAAGGGGAGGGTCCCAGGTGGGTCACCACCAATCTAAATACTGATCTAAGTTTTCCCGAATCATGTGACTTGGTTTCACTAAACACCCTCATGCTGGAAAGCGAGGGACTGGAATCCTTGCAAACCACTAGCAAAGCAAGTAGTTTAAAACCTCCCTCTAAATTCTACCCAATACAAAGTAGGGGGAATGTAATTGAAAATTTCTATAAAAGAGTGGAGCGTGATCTTAAGCTTTTGGCTGACACTACTGGCCGAAATACTAAAAATAATTTGAATAGAATTGAAAGGGAAGCGTTGTCCTCCCTGGCTAATAACCATGATCTGGTCATAAAAAATGCAGACAAGGGTGGTTCAGTGGTGGTAATGAATAGGGCGCAATATGTCAATGAGGCAATGCGCCAACTGGATGACAGACAATGCTATTCAGTTCTAACCACGAACCCTACATGCCGGTTCAAGAGAGAACTTATGCACCTTTTAGATGATGGAATGGAAAATGGCTATATTGACCAGGACACTATGTCATATATATTTGTGGAACATCCGGTCACTCCAATATTCCATCATCTACCTAAGGTGCATAAGTCCCTCACGGATGTGAAGGGACGACCTATAGTAAGTGGTATAGGGTCTCTCTTTGAACGCTTGTCTCAATGGCTGGACATGATTTTACATCCCTTTGTTGAAGCCCTCCCAAGCTATCTCAGGGACACCAAGCACCTAATGAATCTAATAAAAGATGTTGCATGGGTGGAAGATAATAACCAGTGGGTCACCATAGATGTCACAGCCCTCTATTCTTCCATTCCCCATTCAAAAGGATTGGAGGCCATGTCTTTTTTCCTCAGGGGTTGGTCCTCCCTTACTGAAGGTTTTCAGAGATATGTACTACAAGTGGCTGAGTTCTTGTTAACTCATAACTTTTTTGAATTCGAGGGTGTGTTCTATCTCCAAAGATGTGGGACAGCCATGGGGGCGAAGTTTGCCCCCTCTTACGCCAACCTACTCATGGGTTGGTGGGAGCTGTCCCACGTCTTTGGAGATAAGAACCCCCTCCGTGGTTGCATTACCTTTTACCGCCGCTTTATAGATGATCTAATTCTTATCTGGGAGGGCAGCTCTGATGATTTGGAAAAGTTTCTAGGGAAACTCAATGACAATGACATCGGTCTAAAATTCACAAGTGAAACTCAAAGGGCCAAGATTAACTTTTTGGATGTAGTACTGAGTGGGACTCCTGATGGTCGGATTGAGACAAGCCTATATAGAAAGCCTATATCAGGCAACTCACTACTACATGCAAGAAGCTGCCACCCCAAACATGTGCCGTATGCTATAGCCAAGGGACAACTCATAAGGGCCAACCGGAATTGCTCCGAGGCCAATGAGAGTGCCAACCAAATGATGGAAGTAAGAAAACGCTTATCTCAGAGAGGCTATCCTAGAAAGGCAATAAATAGGGCCCAAAAGGAGGTGGATAGAATGGACAGATGTGATTTGTTAAGGGACAAATCAAACCAGACAAATGGGAAGGCCCAAAAGGGAGTTACATTTGTCACTGAATACAGTGCACAGTATGAGGAAGTATGCAGAATCGTCAAATACCATTTTGGTATGCTAATAGCAGACGATAGACTGACACAATGTGTCAAAGAAGGACTTAGATGCTCATACCGACGAAATAAGAGTTTAGGCAATATATTGTCCCCAACAGTCTTACCGAAGACTATCACCCAGGGGAGTGCCTGGCTCAGTTGTAAAGGCTCCTACAAATGTGGAAGCTCAAGATGTGGAGCATGTGATTATTTAACCATGTCAGAACAATTTACCTCTACTGTAACAGGGAAAACCTATGAGATTAATTTCTGTCTCAACTGCACCTCTACCTTTGTCATCTACTGTGTAACTTGTACGGTATGTGGAAAACAGTACATCGGGCTCACCACTAGAGATGTTAGAACAAGAATTATTGAACACTTGTCCACTATCAGGAGGGGCAAGGCAACTACCCCTGTGGTGCATCATTTTGCTCAGGTTCATAATAAGGACCTTACATGTTTTTCATGGCAACCAATAGATATGGTTCCTAAACCAAAAAGAGGAGGTGACCGTGGAGTAACTCTATCTAAGAGAGAAATGCTGTGGATCCTAAAAATGGATACAAGGTTACCAAAAGGCCTGAACTCAGAATTCGACCTTATAAACTATTGGGAATAAAAACACCTGATCCCCTCTCTTTTTCATAATATCTACAAAATTGTAAGACATTAAGTAACATCGTTCAACAATACATAAAATAATACTTAACGCTCCTCATATCTGACTGACACACAACCTGAGATCATTATACTGACACTTTGTTCTTAAGTAATGATAATGCATATATGCACTATGAAACGGATGTATAATTTGACTAGTTTAAATTTATTTAAATAGAAGGCCGTTACTATAGGCTATGGATATGACGGGATTAACTGTGACTGTGATCTAAAGGTAGCGAACATAACCAAATAATTATTTATTTAACATCTAAAAATGACGATTTAATTATTGTGAATAACCTCATACATGTCTCCAAAATACCCACATATACTCATAATGTAATAAGATAGATCTGTTCTTTCACCTCCGAGATATAAGGGGTTAAATGCAAAAATCTCTCTGGGCGTATTGTTGTTTTAAATGACATGTCCTTTTAACCAATGGTGTTGTTTCTAATTTTGTATATAAAGCACACCTGTGGCTGGCATAGTATGCTATGATTACGGCTTTGCCGAAACGCGTAAGCCTGCCAGCCAGAGGTATCCCATCTCTGTCCTTTTGATTGACTATGTCCTAATTTTAAATAACCACAATAAAGGTTATGTTTTACATACGCTAGCGCTCCATGTTTTTCTTTGTGGTGGATTTAACCACCACGTCAGAGAGAGTCGAACATTGGGATTTAAGGATATTAACTGTGATATCTTTGTATAATCCCTGCACCATTGATTCAGCATACAAAGCTGGAGAGGTCTCGTGAAAACGAGAAAAAGGAATTGCGTCCGATGCTGCAGTCATGAGGCCTAAAACTTCCATGCACATAGCCACTGAAGGGAATGACTGAGACTGAAGGTGCCAACAGGCTGCAACCAATTTCAAACGTCTCTTGTCTGTTAGAGACAGAGTCATGGACACTGAATCTATCTGGAAACCTAAAAAGGTGACCCTTGTCTGAGTAATCAAGAAACTTTTTGGTAAATTGATCCTCCAACCATGTTTTTCAAGAAATAACACTAGTTGATTTGTGTGAGATTCTGCAGAACGTAAAGACTGAGCTAGTACCAAGATATCATCCAAATAAGGAAACACCGCAATACCCTGTTCTCTGATTACAGAGAGTTGGGCACCTAGAACCTTTGAAAAGATTCTTGGAGCTGTTGCTAGGATAAATGGAAGAGCAACAAATTGGTAATGCTTGTCTAGAAAAGAGAATCTCAGGAACTGATAATGTTCTGGATGAATCGGAATATGAAGGTATGCATCCTGCAAGTCTATTGTAAACATATAATGTCCTTGCTGAACAAAAGGCAGAATAGTCCTTATAGTCACCATCTTGAAAGTTGGTACTCTTACATAACGATTCAAAATGTTCAGATCCAGAACTGGTCTGAATGAATTTTCCTTCTTTGGGACAATGAATAGATTTGAATAAAACCCCAGAACTTGTTCCTGAAAAGGAACCGGCATGATTACCCCTGAAGACTCCAGGCCTGTAACACACTTCAGGAAAGCCTGAGCTTTTACTGGATTTGCTGGGATACGTGAGAGAAAAAAATTCACAGGAGGTCTTACTCTGAATCCTATTCTATACCCTTGAGAGACAATGCTCTGAATCCATTGATTTTTGACAGAATTTATCCAAAAATCCTTGAATAACCTTAATCTGCCCCCTACCAGCTGAGCTGGAATGAGGGCCGCACCTTCATGCGGACTTAGGGGCTGACTTTGTTTTTTTAAAAGGCTTGGATTTTTTCTAATTTGAGGAAGGCTTCCAATTGGAAACCGATTCCTTGGGGGAAGGATTAGATTTGTGTTCCTTATTTTGACGAAAGGAACAAAAACGGTTAGAAGCCTTAGATTTACCCTTAGGTTTTTTTATCCTGAGGCAGAAAAAAACCCTTTCCTCCAGTAACAGAACAGTTCAAATAATAGAATCCAACTGAGAACCAAATAAATTATTACCTTGGAAAGAAAGAGATAATAGTCTAGACTTAGATGTCATATCAGCATTCCAAGATTTAAGCCATAAAGCTCTTCTAGCTAAAATAGCTAAAGACATGGATCTAACATCAATTTTGATAATATCAAAAATGGCATCACAAATAAAATGATTAGCATGTTGCAGTAAGCGAATAATGCTAGATATGTCAGAATCCAATTCTTGTTGCGCTAAATTCTCCAACCAAAAAGTTGATGCAGCCGCAACATCAGCCAAAGAAATTGCAGGCCTGAGAAGATGACCTGAATATAAATAGGCTTTCCTTAGATAGGATTCAAGTTTCCTATCTAAAGGATCTTTAAAAGAAGTACTATCTTCCATAGGAATAGTGGTACATTTAGCAAGAGTAGAAATAGCCCCATCAACTTTGGGGATCTTTTCCCAAAACTCTATAGAAATTGCTGGTAAAGGATACAATCTTTTAAACCTTGAAGAAGGAATAAAAAGGAGTACCTGGCTTATTCCATTCCTTAGAAATCATATCAGAAATAGCATCAGGAATAGGAAAAACCTCTGGAGTAACCACAGGAGGTTTAAAAACAGCATTTAAACGTTTACTAGTTTTAATGTCAAGAGGACTAGCTTCCTCAATATCCAAAGTAATTAACACTTCTTTTAACAAAGAACTAATATACTCTATTTTAAACAAATAAGTAGATTTGTCAGTGTCAATATCTGAGGAGGGATCTTCTGAATCAGATAGATCCTCATCAGAGGAGGATAAATCATTATGTTTTTGGTCATTTGAAATTTCATCAACTTCATGAGAAGTTTTAAAAGACCTTTTACGTTTATTAGAAGGCGCAAATGCAGACAAAGTCTTCTGAATAGAATCAGTAACAAATTCTTTAACATTCATAGTTATATCATGTACATTAGAAGTTGAAGGAAATGCAACTGGCAATGTACTATTACTGATGGATACATTCTCTGCATGTAAAAGTTTATCATGACAACTATTACAAATTACATTCGGAGATATAATTTCCACAATCTTACAACAAATGCACTTAGCTTTGGTAGAACCGATGTCAGGCAGCAAAGTTCCAACAGATACTTCTGAGGCAGGATCAGATTGAGACATCTTGAAAAATGTAAAAGAAAAAACAACATATAAAGCAAAATTATCAATTTCCTTATATGACAGTTTCAGGAATGGGAAAAAAATGCAAACAGCATAGCCATCTGACTTAGAGAAAAAACAGCAATGGGGTATAAAATTAATGAAAAATTTGGCGCCAAGTATGAAGCACAACGTAAGAGAAATTTTTTTGGCGCCAACAATATCCGGAAATGACACACTTGCGTCACTAACGACGCAACCGTGTGTAAGGCTTCCGCGTCAACTACGACACCGGAAATGACGAACTTGCGTCAACGGACGTACTTTTCGCGCCAAAAAAATTCTCGCGCCAAGAATGACGCAATAAAATCTAGCATTTGGCGCACCCGCTGGCCTAATGCTGCCCCGCAATTTGTAAGAAAAAAGTAGTCAATTTGAAAAAAAGACTAAACCCCAGGTAAAAAAAAATATTTCTTAATATGAAACAGTCTGCACAAGGAAATACATTAACCTGACTCATGGCAAATATAAGTACAATACATATATTTAGAACTTAATATAAATGCATAAAGTGCCAAACCATAGCTGGCGTGTCTTAAGTAATAAAAAACATAGTTACCAAAAAAGACACCCATCCACATATAGCAGATAGCTAAACCAGTACTGAAACAGTTATCAGTAGAGGTAATGGTATATGAGAGTATATTGTCGATCTGAAAAGGGAGGTAGGAGATGAATCTCTATGACCGATAACAGAGAACCTATGAAATAGACCCCTGTTAGGAAAATCATTGCATCCAATAGGTGATACTCTCTTCACGTCCCTCTGACATTCGCTGTACTCTGAGAGGAATCAGGCTTCAAAATGCTGAGAAGCGCATGTCAAAGTAGAAATCTTAGCACAAACTTTCTTCACCACCTCCATAGGAGGCAAAGTTTGTAAAACTGAATTGTGGGTGTGGTGAGGGGTGTATTTATAGGTATTTTGAGGTTTGGGAAACTTTGCCCCTCCTGGTAGGATTGTATATCCCATACATCACTAGCTCATGGACTCTTACCAATTACATGAAAGAAACTTAGTTTTGTCTAAGCTTGGTTTTTCTGAGTTGGTCATTGAGACCATGATTCAGACTTGCAAGCCTGTTATGAGAAAATATTTTTATTGGTGTGAATATAAGGGCTACTCTTGGAGTAGGGTTAGGATTTCTAGAATGTTGTCCTTTCTCCAGGATGGTCTGGAGAAGGGTTTGTCAGTCAGTATCTCTGCTTTATCTATTTTGCTGCATAAGCGTCTTGTGGACGTGCCAGTTGTGCAATCTTTTTGTTAGGCCTTGGTCAGAATCAGGCCTGTGTTTAAAAGGACACTGAACCCAAACTTTTTCTTTCGTGATTCAGATAGTGCATGCAATTTTAAGCAACTTTCTAATTTACTCCTACGTTCTCTTGTCATCTTTATTTGAAAAAGAAGGCATCTAAGCTTTTTTTGGTTCAGGCTCTGGACAGCACTTTTTTATTGGTGGATGCTTTTATCCACCAGTCAGCAAGAACAACCAAGGATGTTCACCAAAAATGGTCCGGCATCTAAACTTACATTCTTGTATTTCAAATAAAGATACCAAGAGAATGAAGACAATGTAATAATAGGAGTAAATTAGAAAATTGCTTAAAATTGCATGCTCTATCTGAATCGTGAAAGAAAATATTTGGGTTCAGTGTCCCTTTAAGTCTGTTGCTCCTCCTTGGAGCCTTAAACTTGTTCTTTAAGATTTACAACAGGCTCCGTTTGAGCCGTTGCATTCCATAGATATTAAGTTGTTATCTTGGAAGGTTTTGTTTCTTATTGCTACCTCTTCTGCTCAGAGAGTCTCGGAACTCTCAGCTTTGCAGTATGATCTTTCATGTTCTTCATACTGCGGAAGGTTTACTTCCTAAAGTGGTTTAGGACAGAAATATTAATCAGGAAATTTTTGTTCCTTCTCTATGTCCTAAACCTTCTTCTCACAAAGAACGTTTGTTGCACAACTTGGATGTTGTACGTGCTTTAAAATTCTAAGATTCTACCTACAGGCGACTAAGGATTTTTGCCGGTCTTCTGCCCTGTTTGTTTGTTTCTCTGGGAAACGTAAAAGGTCAGAAAGCTTCTGTTACTTCTCTTTCTCTATGGTTGAGAAGTATGATTCGTTTTGCTTATGAGACAGCTGGACAGCAGCCTCCTGAGAGAATTACGGCTTATTCCACTAGGGCTGTCTCCTCATCTTGGGCGTTCAAAAATTAAGCTTCTGTGGAACAGATTTGCAAGGCTGCAAATTGGTCTTCTCTGCATACTTTTTCCAAAATTTATAAATTTGAAAATTTTCCCTCGGCTGAGGCTTCGTTTGGGAGAAAGGTTCTTGAAGCGGTGGTGCCTTCTGTTTGGGTCTGCCTGTCTTCTGCCTCCTTATTCATCTGTGTACTCTAGCTTGGGTATTGGTTCCCAACAGTAAATGATTCATTTGTGGACTCACCATATCTTAGGAAAGAAAACAAAATTTATTCTTACCTGATAAATTTTAAATTTCAAGACAGTTATTTTTGTCTAAACTTCAGGCCCCTCTACAACTTGTGTTACTCCTTTTTTCTCCATTTACTTTCGGTCAAATGACTGGGGTTTGTGAGTAGAGGAGTGATACTAAACAGCTTGGCTGTGGTGCTCTTTGCCTCCTCCTGCTGGCCAAGAGTGATATTCCCAACAGTAAATGATGAATTCGTGGACTCGCCATATCCGGAAATAAATACATTTATTAGGTAAGCATAAATTTTGTTTTTGCGAACTCACTTGAAAGTGATACAGCAGATCTGTAAAAAAAAAAAAAAAAAAAAGCAAAATATACATCATATAACTTTTTGTCATAATTGCCTCAAAGATAAATGAGAATGTTGAGTAAAATGTCTCTATATTCATGCAAAAAATGATAAAAGAACGTTAAACATCTCTTAATTTTTTTTTTGTTAGAATTGTGCTTTGTCCCATAATCCTTAAAGAGGTCAAAAAGCAAAATCAGTAACCTAGGTTTTCAATATGCTGCAAACTGCCTAAGCCAGCTTTTTTATTTGCGGCTATTGCAAGTCACAGGATTTGCTTTTTGGCCTCTCTAGGGAGCGTGTGACAAAGCATCATGTTTACATAGATGTTTAATCAAACAGATATAAACAGACCAGTATCACTGTATCTAGAAGATATAAATAAGCGGCGCCAACCCTAAAATAGCTGATATATTGAAAGCAAAAACTAAAAATAAATAAGTAAAAATAAAAAACAGCAAACAAAATAAACCAAAAGGAAATAATAAAAAGAATGAGTGAATAAAGTCAATACACAAGGGAGAGCACACAATAGTGCCAAAAGATCACAGTCCAGTAATGTACCAAGTATTCAGCAGATCAATCACAGTGCAGGATAGGTTGTTAAACCGATGAAAGGTACCAGATGACAATGCAGCTCTTCTATGATGTCTCGCCAGACAAAGGAAGTTTCTAAAATACAAAAAGTAGAATGCGTCTCATGGTACAGACCAATAAATTACCAAGCAGGAATAGGAAGTAAGTAGTCCTACTCACATGTGGAGAAGCACAATTTGTGCTCAATAGGCAAGCCGGATCCAAAGAGTCGTACTGCAGACTCACAAACAGCACAGCAACAAGAGCGACCTGCTGGTGGTTTTATTGAATTTAAATAAACTGTTTAACCTTTTCTGCTGCTACATTATTTGCCTGCATGCCGCACGTTTGATGTTAAAGGGACACTGAACCCAAATTTTTTCTTTCGTGATTCAGATAGAGCATGAACTTTTAAGCAACTTTCTAATTTACTCCTATTATCAAATTTTCTTCATTCTCTTGGTATCTTTATTTGAAATACAAGAATGTAAGTTTAGATGCTGGACCATTTTTGGTGAACAATCTGGGTTGTCCTTGCTGATTGGTGGATAAATTCATCCACCCATAAAAAAGTGCTGTCCAGAATTCTGAACCAAGAAAAAATTCATCCACCCATAAAAAAGTGCTGTCCAGAATTCTGAACCTATACAAATAGCAAGAGAATGAAGAAAAATTGGAGTAAATTAGAACGTTGCTTAAAATTGCATGCTTTATCTGAATCTATCTGAATCACAAAAGAAAAAATTTGGGTTCAGTGTCCCTTTAAGTACTACTACTTACTTTCTATTCCTGCTTGGTAATTTATTGGTCTGTATCATGAGGCGCATTCTACTTTTTGTATTATAGAGGTTTGATATCTTTTTAGTATAATATCATTTTGAGTTTAATGCCACTTTAAAGATATGGTTGTTTTTATTTGATAACATAGTAGTGTCTAATGGTGAGATTAAACATAGTTTAGAGCAATAATACCTTGTAGAGTGGTAGAAATTCAGTATGGAATTGTAATTGACTTTTTACACTAGGACTGTAATATTCACTATTGGGATTTGACAATGCAGCTTTTAATGGGTGTGAAAATCTCACCAACATAGGTTATCTGAAGGATTTGTCATTTAATGTCACATTTTGTTTCAGGCTTTGAGTGACCTACTTTCAAAAAAGTTTTAACATTAATTGCATAAATGTTCTCAGGTTTTGACAAAAGATTAACTTGGTTACATTCAGTTTCATAAGGAACACAGAGTTCTTGATTTATGAAGAAAAATGTGATATCCAGATGCTAGAAAGTGTTATACATCTAGTTCTCAGCAACCTCATTCAGGCCCGGGTTTGGAGATATATCCCTGCTTTAAAGGGACGTAAAACCCAATTTTTGTATTCATGATTTAGATAGAACATAAAGTTTCAAACAACTTTCTAATTTACTACTTTTATCATATTTTCTTCGTTTTCTTGTTATCCCTCTTTGAAAAGCAGAAATGTAAGCTCAAGAGTGTGCACGTGTCTGCAGCACTATATAGCAGCAGTTTTGCAACAATGTTATACATTAGCAGGAGCACTAGATGGCAGCACTATTTCCTGTCGTGTAGTGCTTCAGGCATGTGCACACTACCTATCTAGGTATCTCTTTAACAAAGAATAACATACGAATGAAACTTTTTTGATAATAGAAGTAAATAGGAAACTTTTTGAAAATTGTATTCTCTATCTGAATAATGAAAGAAATTTTTTGGGGTTTAATGTCCCTTTAACACTGCTGCCTTAGTCATAACCTACCTTTTGTGGTTACCGGTAGACTGGCATTTAGGACTTTTGTATGATAAACCCAACTACCAGTGTGGATAATGCCTGTGTCTTTAGGCATATCAGTGTGCAATGTTTAGCATTTGTAGCAAGTGACTCAAAGCAGTTTAGCACACCGTTCAGACTTAAAGGGACGATAAACACCTTGTAATAAAGAATAAAATATCATTCAAGTTTAAATATTTTTAAAACAAATTAACATCTTGTTTGCTACAATTGTTTTTCAACTGCCAAACTCCAGCTACCACTTGCCATATTTGGAGGAGCCAATCCAGGCTTGAGTTTGCAGACAACAAGGCTAGCCTTGGTTATAATGTTAGTATAAAATACATTGTTTTGCTATCTTATTTATAAATATATACCAAATAGTGATGCAGATTAGTCAGGGCTATCCTTTTAAGTTTATGACATGGGTGTTAACATGCTGTCCATCTGCCTGGAGATTGCATGGATAACTGCTTCTAAAATTAAATAGGATTTACTGCATTTGAGAACAAAATCCAAATGGATTCACTTTATATTTTTCATGGTTATAAAGGGTTAAGGCTATTTTGTGACTGGCCCAACCCTGTCCAAATCATTTGCACTGTGCCCTCTACTGCCCAGACCACACACCTGATTACAGGACTCTGTGTAAGACCACCTTTACTGGATCTTTGGGCCACCCGGGTCTTTATTTCTTATACCAGGCCATTTTGTACCATTAGAAATAGCAGCAACACATAATACAGGAAATAGATGCAAAACTGGATTTTAAAAAGATTGGGAACAGAACCTATATTTTAACATAATATAAATATTGAAGTCCAGGGTTATGCATGAGATACAAACATTTCTAAAAATTGCATTATTAAATGTTATTTCTTTCTAATGACACAATGAGTCCACGGATCATCTAATTACTATTGGGATATTCACCTCCTGGCCAGCAGGAGGCGGAAAAGAACACCACAGCAAAGCTGTTAAATGTCACCTCCCTTCTAAACAACCCCAGTCATTCTCTTTGCCTACGTTAGTGTAAGGAAGTGTTAAAGTTGGTGGCTGAAAAGATTCTTCAATCAAGAGTTTATTATTTTATTTGCAGTACTAGTATGTACTGTTTTACTCCAGGGTGTAGCTGTAGTCCATTTCAGTCTCTTCAGTAGAGCATTGGTGGCTTTTAAGCAAAGGGAACTTGTGGGACATAATTCTCACTGCGCCTCCCTCATATTTAAATAAAATGTGCTGCCCTTATTATTATTTTCCACAGGTCAATGTGAGGGAAAGGACCTCTCCAAACCTACGGCTAGATTACGAGTTGTGCGTTAGGGTAAAAAATCAGCGTTAAGAGGTCCTAACGCTGCATTTTTACACCCGCTGGTATTACGAGTCTTGAAGGTTTAGGTGTACCGCACACTTCTTTGGCCTTACCGCAAAACGACTTACGTAAACTGTAAAGACTTTTTTTCTATGGGACTTCCATAGCGCCAGTATTACGAGCGGTACACCCTACCCTGTCAAGATCCCTAACGCATTTAAAAGTCAGTAGGTAAGAGTTTTATGGTACAACGCCGTAACATAAAACTCATAACTAAAGTGCTAAAAAGTACACTAACACCCATAAACTACCTATTAACCCCTAAACCGAGGCCCTCCCGCATCGCAAACACTATAATAAAAATTTTAACCCCTAATCTGCCGCTCCGGACATCGCCGCCACCTACATTATATTTATGAACCCCTAATCTGCTGCCCCCAACATCGCCGACGACTACATTATATTTATTAACCCCTAATCTGCCGCCCCAATGTCGCCACAACCTACCTACACTTTTTAACCCCCAACGTTGCCGCCACTATAATAAACATATTAACCCCTAAACCGCCACACTCCCGCCTCGCAAACATTAGTTAAATATTATTAACCCCTAATCTGCCGTCCCTAACAGACGCCACCTACCTACATTTATTAACACCTAATCTGCCACCACTATATTAAAGTTATTAACCCCTAAACCTAAGTCTAACCCTAAACCTAACACCCACTAACTTAAATATAATTTAAATAAATCTAAATAAATATTTCTATCATTAACTAAATTATTCCTATCTAAAACTAAATACTTCTATAAAATAAACCCTAAGCTAGCTACAATATAACTAATAGTTACACTGTAGCTATCTTAGGGTTCATTTTTATTTTACAGGCAAGTTTGCATTTATTTTAACTAGGTAGAATAGTTATTAAATAGTTATTAACTATTTACTAACTACCTAGCTAAAATAAATACAAATTTACCTGTAAAATTAAACCTAACCTAAGTTACAATAACACCTAACACTACACTACAATTAAATAAATTAAATTAAATACAATTACCTAAATTAAATTTAATAAAATACTATCTAAAAAAAAACTAAGCTCCCCATTGCCCTGAAAAGGGCATTTGGATGGGCATTGCCCTTAAAAGGGCAGTTAGGTCTTTTGCAGGCCCAAAGTCCCTAACCTAAAAATAAAACCCACCCAAAACACCCTTAAAAAAACCTAACACTAACCCCCTGGAGATCGACTTTACCGGGAGACGTCTTCATCCAAGCTGGGCCGAAGTCCTCAACGAAGCCGGGAGAAGTCTTCATCCAAGCCGGGCTTCATCCATCTGGCGCGGGGCGGGTCCATCTTCAAGACATCCGACGCGGAGCATCCTCTTCATCCGACGACTAAAGCTGAATGAAGGTACCTTTAAGTGACGTCATCCAAGATGGCATCCCTTAGATTCCGATTGGCTGATAGAATTCTATCAGCCAATCGGAATTAAGGTAGAAAAAATCCTATTGGCTGATGCAATCAGCCAATAGGATTGAAGTTCAATCCTATTGGCTGATCCTATCAGCCAATAGGATTGAGCTTGCATTATATTGGCTGTTCCAATCATGTTAGGGTGTTAGGTGTAAACATAAATTTTATTTCCCCATAGGAATCAATGGGGCTGCGTTAGGGAGCTTTACGCTGCTTTTTTGCAGGTGTTAGCCTTTTTTTCAGCTGTATCTCCCCGTTGATTCCTATGGGGAAATCGTGCACGAGCACGTATGACCAGCTCACCCCTGACTTAAGCAGCGCTGGTATTGGAGTGCGGTAATGATCAAAATTTTGCTCAACGCTCACTTCTTGTCTTTTAACGACGGGTTTCTATAATACCAGCGCTGCATGTAAGTGAGCGGTGAGGGAAAACTGCTTGTTAGCACCGCACAGCCTCTAACCAAAACTCGTAATCTAGGCCCTAGTGAGCTGCCTTGCTGCCAGTCAGATTATTGAGGTAAGTGCTAATTTATTTTCTTAATCTGCTTTAAGGAAAAAATATGGCACTTTACCATTTCCCTGACAGGGATATTTAATACATTTCTCCTAGTGTTGTAAGGGGTATTATGTATCGTAGTATTGCAGGCACTGGGGACTTGAGGAGAACTTGGCTCATTTTGGTGGTTTTATTATCATTTTTTGCATTAAGATGTCTGTTGAGACGTTATTTTTGACACACCCACGATGGGTGGGGCTTGTGTGAGGTAAAAATGTCTCTATTGTGCATTTGTTATTCTCTCACTTGTGTATGGAGGAGAGATATTTGCATCTTATCGTTTTTCAAGTTTAACTGTCATTTGTTAGCCTGTCATTACTGAAACAGCTCCAGTTTGGATTTCGGTTTTAAAAAATAAAGCAGTTTTTCTTTTTAAATAGGCACCTCAGCAAAACTATTGCTGAGGTGTAGAGGCTGTTTGAGGTGTTAAGACGTTTTTATTACTCAATATCTTGTAAAATAAGGCAGTTTTGTTTTTGTTCAAAAAATAAAGCAGTTTCGTTTTTGCATTGCATCAAAAATAAAGCAGTTTCGTTTTAAAATTTAAAGAAACAGTGACGTTTTTTTCTTTTTTTAAATTGTCCATAATTTAATAATTAAATTATTTATATTTATTCTGTTAAAATGGACCAAGACTATATTACAGATTACAGATGTCCTTTATGTTTGAATGCTAATATTGAACCACAAATTCCTTTTTGTTCTTCATGTGTTGAGAGAACATTAAATCTTAAGGATAGATTTTTTGAGCCTATATTGTCTAAGAAGGATGCTGTCCAGGAGTCTTCTGGCAATGTGCAAGATATGCTGCATTTTTCTCCTCAGGTGTCCCAAATTTTAGTACCCAATAATTCAGTGCCCTGCGCTTCCTCTCAAGCTCCCGCTGGGGTCTCCTTGCAAGACATTGCTTCCCTCATGTCTTTTGCAGTTTCTGATGCGTTGTCTGCTTTTCCCAAGCTACAGGGCAAGTGCAAGAGGAAGTCTAAAGAATCAGTGTTTAAGGTATCTGACTCGGTCGTGGCTATTCCGAATGTTTCCTCTCATAAATCTGATGAGGAGAATTTTTCAGTAGCATCTGAGGGTGAAATCTCAAATTCTAATGCTGAAGTTGTATCCTTCAGGTTTACTACTGAAGGAGGTTTTGACTACTCTGGACGACTCTGACTCTACTGTCATTGTCAACCCTAAAAAGTCTAGTAAACTTAACAAGTATTATGATGCACCTTCCATGATGGAATGTTTTCCCGTACCAGAATAATGGGAGAAGCCGGGTATTCCTTTTTCTCCTTCTCCTATTTTTAAGAAGATATTTCCCATTGATGACTCTTTCAAGGAGTCTTGGCAAACGGTCCCCAAGGTGGAAGGGGCAATTTCCACTTTAGCTAAGAGAACTACTATTCCCATAGAGGATAGCTGTTCTTTTAAGGACCCTATGGATAATAAACTGAAGGGTTTTCTTAAGAAAATGTATGTTCACCAGGGTTTACAATGGCAACCTGCAGTGTGTATTGCTACCATTTCTAGTGCGGCGGCATACTGGTTTGATGCGTTGTCTGATTGCTTTTAAACAGACCTTTCCCTTGAAGAGATCCAGGACAGGATCAGGGCTTTTAAATTGGCCAATTATTTCATTTCTGATGCTTCCCTTTAAGTTATCAAGTTAGGGGCAAAGATTTCTAGTTTTGCCATTCTGGCTCGAAGAGCTTTATGGCTGAAATCTTGGTATGCAGATGTGTTGTCGAAGTCTAAGCTTTTGTCTATTCCTTACAAGGGTAAGACCTTGTTTGGCCCAGCTTTGGCTGAGATTATTTCTGACATTACAGGAGGAAAGGGTCATTTCCTTCCTCAGGATAGGAAATCTAAGCAGAAGGGACGTCAGATTAATATTCGTTCCTTTCGAAACTTCAAGGGTAAACCTTCCTCTCCCTCTACAAAACATTCAAGACCTTTCCCCCCCAGGGGCATATTATTTCTTCTCTCAAGAATATCTGTAGACCATATAAAAAGAGAGGCATTCTTACGCTGTGTTCTGGATCTATCCAAAATGTGAGTGATAGTTCCTGTTCCAGTACAGGAGCAGGATCTGGGATTTTACTGCAATCTGTTTGTGGTTCCCAAGAAAGAGGGAACCTTCAGACCAATCTTTGATCTCAAGAGTCTAAACAAATTCCTCAGAGTACCGTCCTTCAAAATGGAAACTATTCGTTCCATTCTTCCCTTAGTTCAAGAAGGGTCAATTTATGACAACAGTAGATTTAAAGGATGCGTACCTTCATGTTCCCATCCACAGGGATCATCACAAGTTTCTGAGATTTGCTTTTCTCCACAAACACTTCCAGTTTGTGGCTCTTCCTTTCGGACTAGCTACATCTCCCAGATTTTTTTCTAAGGTTCTGGGATCTCTGTTGGCAGTGCTCCGGTTACAGGGTATTGCAGTGGTGCTTTATCTGGACAACATTCTGGTTCAGGCCCAGTCTTTTCATCTAACGGAGATGCTTGTATCCTTCGTGCGCTCTCACGGTTGGAAGGTGAATCTGGAAAAGAATTCCTTAATTCCATCTACAAGTGTAGTCTTTTTGGGAACCATAATAGATTCCGTTTTGATGAAAATATTTCTGACGGAGGTCAGAAAATCCAAAATTTTCTAATCTTGTCTGTCTCTTCAGTCCTCTTCTCAGCCATCAGTGGCTCAATGTATGGAGGTAATCGGTCTCATGGTAGCCGCCATGGATATTATTCCTTTTGCTCGTTTCCATCTCAGACCTCTGCAATTATGCATGCTCAGACAGTAGAACAGGGATCACGCGGATCTGTCTCAGCGAATTCATTCGGATCAGATGACAAGAAATTCTCTTCCTTGGTGGTTGTCTCAGGATCATCTCTCCCAGGGAACCTGTTTTCGCAGACCTATCTGGGTGATAGTGACAACGGACACCAGCCTGACAGGTTGGGGAGCAGTTGGGGCCTTCTAAGGGCTCAGGGGAAATGGACTCGGGAAGAATCTGTTCTCCCCATAAACATTCTAGAGCTAAGAGCAATCTTCAATTCTCTTCTGGGCTGGCCTCGGTTAGCTTCTGCCTGGTTTATCAGATTTCAGTCAGACAACATAACCTCAGTGGCTTACATCAACCATCAGGGTGGAACTCTGAGTTCTTTGGCCATGAAAGAGGTATCCAAGATTATTCAGGGGGCGGAGACCCACAACTGTTGTCTATCTGCGATCCACATTTCAGGAGTGGACAATTGGGAAGCGTATTTTCTGAGCAGACAGACTTTTCACGCGGGGGAATGGGAATTGCATCCCAGAAGTGTTTTCCAACTTGATTCTCAAATGGGGACAGCTGGATCTAGATCTCATGGCATCTCGTTGGAATGCCAAGCTACCAAGGTACGGGTCGAGGTCCAGGGACCCTCAGGCCGTTCTGATAGATACTCTGGCAGTTTCTTGCAATTTCAATCTTGCATACCTATTTCCTCCGTTTGCTCTCTCCTCGGGTCGTTGCTCGGATCAAGCAAGAGAGGGGGTCTGTGATTCTCATTGCTCCGGCGTGGCCTCGCAGGATTTGGTATGCAGACCTAGTGGAGATGTCATCTCTCCCTCTTTGGAAACTTCCTCTAAGAAAGGACCTTCTACTTCAAGGGCCCTTCCTTCATCCAAATCTAGTTTGTCTGAAGCTGACTGCTTGGAGATTGCTTAATTTTATCTAAGCATGGTTTTTCAGATCAGGTCATTGATACTATGATTCAGGCTCGCAAGCCTGTTACCAGGAAAATTTACCATAAGATTTGGCGTCAATATCTGTATTGGTGCGATTCCAAAGGCTACTCTTGGAGTAGAGTTCGGATTCCTAGGATTTTATCTTTTCTCCAAGAGGGTTTGGAGAAGGGGTTATCGGCAAGTTCCTTGAAAGGTCAAATTTCTGCCTTATCTATTTTGTTACATAAACGTCTGGCAGAGGTACCAGATGTTCAATCGTTCTGTCAGGCCTTGGTCAGAATCAGGCCTGTTTCCATTAAAAAAAAAAAAAAATTGCTGGCATGTATTTTAAAATAATTTTCAAAAATAAGCAAAATTACTTACATAGCCATGCTGGCTGGAGTAGTCTGATCCACCCCCTTATCAGTGTTTAGGTTCAGAAACACAGGCATTGTATTTCAAATGATTTCACAGCTGCTTATTTGCTTCTAGGCATGCTCCAGCAGATAAGTGTGCACGTCTGCATTCTACCAAAGCAAGGGTAGATATAGATGCAGCCATAGAAGGAAATGTGTGTGTGTGGGGGGGGGGGGAGTTGGAACGTAAGCAAAATTGCTTACATAGCCATGCTGTCTGGAGTAGTCTGATCCACCCCTGTATCAGTTTTTAGCTTCAGAAACACAGGCATGGTATTTCAACTGAGTTCACAGCTGCTTATTTGCTTCTAGGCATGCTCCAGCAGATGAGTGTGCACGTTTGCATTCTACCAAAGCAAAGGTAGATAAAGATGCAGCCATAGAAGGAAATGTGTGGGGGGAGTAGAAGCATAAGCAAAATTACTTACATAGCCATGCTGTCTGGAGTTGTCTGATCCCCCCTCCCCTTATAAGTGTTTAGCTTCAGAAACACAGGCATCGTATTTCAACTGAGTTCCCAGCTGCTTATTTGCTTCTAGGCATTTGTATACTATTTTTAAACCTCTTAGGTTTTATTTATCTTACCACCTCTGCTATGGCTTACTAAGGAGAGGCAACAAGCAAGTAACCACTGTGTAAAATGTTGTTGGGTCAGGTTTCCGAAGTCTACAGTAGGTATTCCAGCTCCTCTGGTGGATTTTAGGAAAATAGACATTTTATTAAAGGAAAATTAAATAAAAAAACAGACAAATTAAAATGGAAGAATGTGGGATTCAATTTTAAGCTTTAAGGAACAGTAAACACCAAAAATGTTATTGTTTAAAAAGATAGATAATCCCTTTATATACCATTCCCATAACAAACACTGTTATATTAATATTCTTTTTACCTCTGTGACTACCTTGTGTATAAGCCTCTATAGACTGCTCCCTTATTTCAGTTTTTTTGACAGACTAGCATTTCAGGCAATTAATGCTGACTCTTAAATAACTCCACGGGCGTGAGCACAATGTTGTCTATATGGCACACATGAACTAATGCCCTTTTAGCTGTGGAGAAACTACCAAATGCATTCAGATAAGAGGCGGCCTTCAAGGGCTTAGAAATTAGCATATAAGCCAAACTAGTTTAGCTTTCAACTAAGAACAAAGCAAATTTGATTTTAAAAGTAAATTGGAAAGTTGTTTAAAATGGCATGCCCTATCTGAAACTGAAGTAATACTGGTACTTTCCCTTTAGTGGATCTAACTATTGAAAATAGTCTCTTGACATACTCTTTATCTGAGTCACCAATAAGAATGTCACTTTCATAGACTGCATCAAAAATAAAAATAAAAACTTCCCTATTTGTTTAATGTTTCAGAATACTTCACCTTCTGTTCATGGTCATGAAACTGTGTATATGAATATCTGGCAGCCAGCACTGGACAGTGGCATTAAGATAGCAACATTTTCAGCGTTCACTTGCTAAGTGCTACAATTGGTTTTTGACAAGTGACCTGCAAACGCCATCAACTGATAGAACAATGCTAAAAAGCTGGTCAGAACGCATCTGCACAACCTCTTGAATCACTCACCAGGGACGGCACTGAGAAATATCTGCATAATACGAAACCCTGGCAAGATTTTTTTTCCTCTCAAACCTTTGCTGACCGGCAAAAAAGAGACTTTATAACTACTCAGCTATGTTATTATCACACAATATATTTGAAGCTCAAAGTATATTTCAGAATGTATTCATCTTTTGCAGTTTTAATGATATGTCAGTTCTATGCCTAATGCATAAATGAATGGAGAGAAGTTTTCTATAGATCTGTCATTAGAGGTTCCATTTCTGGACAAACTGTGAAGTCTGATAAAACAAAAATCACCGTATTGTGTCTCTTTTGATTCACTATTGCTTCAGGCTTCTTTTCAAAATATCCTTTAATATTTAATTTTTTCCTCTTGCAGTAGCTTGTAGGCATTTATTCACTGCACATCTCTCCAGAAATGTTTTATTCATTCTTAAAATGCATCTGGGACAGTCAAGTCCAAAAAAAACTTTCATGATTCAGATAGGGCATGTAATTTTAAACAACTTTCCAATTTACTTTTATTACCAATTTACTTCCTAAATGGAAAGAGTCCACAACTGCATTAATTAGTTTTGCGAAAATAAGAACCTGGCCACCAGGAGGAGGCAAAGACACCCCAGCCAAAGGCTTAAATACTCCTCTCACTCCCCTCATCCCCCTGTCATTCTTTGCCTTTTGCCCCAGGAGGTTGGCAGAGAAGTGTCAGAAGTTGTTTTGTCTCTTATGGAGGGTAGTACTGGAGTTTTAAGTAATCCTATCAGTCCGGAGATGCAGGGAGAGTCTTTATGCGAAACCATCAGCTCCACAAGCAATCAGCGTTGTCGAACTTTGCTTCGCTGCCTGCTTTCTTCTCTCAATTCCATGGCGGAGGCGCTGCTACTATTTGTCACACTTGAAGGGCCGTGTTCCTGTTCCACTGCATAGATTCCGGTAAGATCGTTTCATTATACTTCATCAGAATGTACTGTAAATTATTAATGTTTCCCGTAAGGAACTATCTTGCCGGACTTATTAAGTATATTTATAGGGCCTCAGTGAAGCTCCTTTGGTATCTTGGAATCGAGGGATAATATCTCGATTCGCCTTTGGAAGTGAAGCGACTTTATGGTTGTGCACGCTTTTTTGGACTGTACGGTTCACCTTGTGGCTGGACGTGTTTACGTTCTGGTCTTCTATTTCCGCATTCCTGACCATGTGGCGACTGAAAAATTAGAGTCTGCTTGTGTCTGGTTCTAGGAGGTGGTGAGTGCCCCAACCATTGTGGGTGTCAGGTGCCGTTTAAGTTTTTTCTTAGTCCATATTAGTCCATATTAGTATATTCTCTATCTAGTTATGGAGGATTCTGATGCTGAGACTGTTCAAATTTCAGATTCAGATTCTTCGACTTGTGAAGAATGCGAATTGGCCCCGTTGACACAGGTCAATCAGTTATGTTTGATATGCCGTAATAGAGCGCCCTGTTCCTCAGGCTCGGGGAATCAGGAGCCTGCTGAGCCATCCGCCTCTGGGGGTTCTGTCCTCCAAGAGGCTAGTTCCCTACTACTACACATGCGGGTAACCCAGATTATGTTTATCACTCCTTACAGGGCGGCTTGTTCCCCCCTCGGAGGTTGCAGCTCATTTTCCCTGTTACATATTTTTGGCGATTATGCGTCTGCAAAGTCCAGACGTTTATTTGCGTTTGTGCTCGGGCTTGATCCTCCCGGGTCTACCATTATTGGATGGGCTTATACAGCTCCCTGCGGGTGTAGCTATCCCTGAGTGTTGTGCCTTTCGTTACAGAATAGCGCATCTTCGCATTTTGCTCAGACACGTTTTTGAGTTATTGGAGGATACTATCCTTAATGGATATGGGAATCCGCAGTATTCTGCTTCGAATGGCTCACCTCATTAGACATGAGGGGATGACGTAATTTCCAAATTTTCTGCTTATTGAGATCTTTCCCAGTTTTTTGTTGGAAGATCAGGGTTCCCTCTGGCTGGTCCGGCGGGTAGGCCTGTTTTCTTCCTGGGCATCCGATTTCCTCCGAGTTTTTTTCCTCTCTGGGAAGGATTGGGGGCTTAGTGCCTCCTTACCGTTGTTTGAACGGTTTTTCCTCTGAGGCTCTGGAATTGTCCTTGGACTTGTTCCTGCTGTGGTCCTCTTCTTGAGACCTTGCAGACTTTGTCCGTTCCTCGGGTTCCTTAGGGGGACCTGTTTCCCTTTGGGAGTTAGTTCCTTTGTAGGGACATGGGCAGTGTGGTCTCCTTCAGCTCTGTTTAGGGTTTCTGTCCGGAGCTGGGGGATGCTCCGCATCCTCCTTCTCTGATTTTTTGGGGTGATGTGGAGGCTAGATTTTGTTCAAGTGACATTGTCCTCGAGGTATCCCCTTGCTCTTGGTTGTAGGTGGTTGTTGTGCCTAGGGCTCTAGTGACCTTGTTTCGGTCTTTGCTTCCTTAGCTCCCTGGAGCGTTGGACTCTGGCAAGGGATGATCTAGCCTTCTGGTCGGGACTTGCAAGTTTTTTCATCCATTTTACTTTGGACATTGTATGGTATCTCCCGGGGGTCTGGTTTTATATCAGATGGGGGATTTCAGTTTCCGGGTTCTTGTTTATTTGGGGGACTCGGACCTCTCCTCGCTCTGGCTCTTCTGTTGGATGAGTTTTTCACTCAGCATTTCCTTTTTGGATCCCATTGTGGGTTGTACCGGACTGTTAGGATCTAGAGCTGGTCCGGGGTTCCCCAGTTCGAGGAAACTTGGCCGGTGGTTGGGCTGGTTGATCTAGTTCAATAGAAAAGTTGAATGTTCAAAGCGCCAATGGCAAGGTGAAGTGTGACAAGTAAAATTATTTATTACACATAAATACAATAAAATAAGTTGATCCACATGACAATAGAATACAAACAATAATGTATAAATTGGCTAAAATCAATGGTGTAAAAACAATAATGTAATAATGTATCTAGTTCAACAGACCATGTTTTTCTGGGTGCTGATGCCCCCTGGGCTTGCCTTTTGCCTAGGGTCAGTTTCCCTTGGTTGCCTTGCTGAAATAGTGGGATGACTTCGCTGCTCTGCAAGCAAAGGGGTTCGCTGTGGAACCACTGCAGCTATGGCACCTTGTCTGTGTGCTAGCCAGTTAAATCTTCGCGGGATTCCTTCCATTTCAGGGCGTTGGAGTTTTGTTTTCTCGGTTCAGCCTACTTCTGTGTCCTGGGGGCAGGTGCTCTGTCCTTCGGAAGTGTGGTCCCTATCTTAGGGCTTCTCCTGGCTTCAGGAGGTTAGGACAGGTGGATTAACCTTTTTCGGAGAGAGGTACGCTTTCTGGGTTGTTCTGTCCATTTGGAGAGTTGCTGGCTCTGCCTTGAGTCTTGTTGGGCCTTTAGCTAGAACTCTAGGTCTAAGGACTTGTCGACGGTCTCCATGTGATATTTCGGGTTGACACCCGAGCACTTTTGTCATGTTCCGGTGTACATATGCTTAGGACACAGACCCTCGGGGCAGTGGTAGGGATTTGGAGGCACCGACCCCTGACACGGGGAAGAGTATCCTGTATGTGGATAGATGATATTCTGTGATTCATACTTGCAAGAAGTTATTGTAGAATTCATGGAGAGTGCAACATATGTATACAATACATTCTGGCTTCACTGTGACTTATAGTTAGTAAATAGGAGTAACTGCAGGATTCATGAGAGAAAAATATATCAATGTAGGATGTTCAGGCTTTAGAGTAAACTGGTAGAAGATTGACTTATAGATGCAAACTAAGATTTGTTGCAGGTTCACAGTACAAAATATTATATAGAGCTGTATGTCAGTAATAAGCAGATAAACTTGCAGCACAAGTTGCAAGTTTAAGCATTAAATACTGTTTGTGCATATATTGGAGAATCACATGAAAGCTTTTAACTGAACACAACATAGATGCAGAGATCTGAATATATTAACATATTTGGAGGAGGATATTTCAGCTATGACAGCTTGTAGCCGAGAATAGTTATATAGTTCTGAGTAAGATGCTGTTGTAGTAATTAGATAGTGATTATAACCAAATGCATACTTGTAATTTAGAATAAAGTTCAGAATTTAAGTAGCAGTGTCCAGGAAACAAAATGGTATTGTATGGATACTTGCGATTAGATGATTTTAAGCATAGCTAAAAGGAAAGGCTGTAGCTTGAATATTCTGGTAAAATCCATGCAGTAACAGTCACAGACCTCTGTTGTTCTGGAACACAACTTTAAAGCTAATGCAATACACATTAGGCCTGAGATGTTTTAAAAAGAGGCTGAGGGAATCAGGTGCATGAATGATTAAATAGGCAGGTAAGTAGAATGCAGATACTCCCCAAACCAGCATGATTGTCAGTAGCAGGGAAGGCAGTCTTAAAGGGACAGTGATATCAGGCAGGCATATGTTACAACTATTGAAATGGCTGTGTTATTTTGCTCGCTCGTTGTTTGAGTCTGGGGTTTTTCTGGTCCCCTGGTTTCAGACCTGCCAATGCTTGGGCTGGCCCGGCTGGAGGTAGGACCTGAAATCTGTTGTTCTCTCGGATCTTGGGGGGTGCATTGGTACTCGTTGAGGTTTTGTGCTCTCCTTTCTTTCATGTAATTAGCAAGAGTCCATGAGCTAGTGACGTATGGGATATACATTCCTACCAGGAGGGGCAAAGTTTCCCAAACCTCAAAATGCCTATAAATACACCCCTCACCACACCCACAATTCAGTTTTACAAACTTTGCCTCCGATGGAGGTGGTGAAGTAAGTTTGTGCTAGATTCTACGTTGATATGCGCTCCGCAGCAAGTTGGAGCCCGGTTTTCCTCTCAGCGTGCAGTGAATGTCAGAGGGATGTGAGGAGAGTATTGCCTATTTGAATGCAGTGATCTCCTTCTACGGGGTCTATTTCATAGGTTCTCTGTTATCGGTCGTAGAGATTCATCTCTTACCTCCCTTTTCAGATCGACGATATACTCTCATATATACCATTACCTCTACTGATTCTCGTTTCAGTACTGGTTTGGCTTTCTACAAACATGTAGATGAGTGTCCTGGGGTAAGAAAATCTTATTTTCTGTGACACTCTAAGCTATGGTTGGGCACTTTGTTTATAAAGTTCTAAATATATGTATTCAAACATTTATTTGCCTTGACTCAGAATGTTCAACTTTCCTTATTTTTCAGACAGTCAGTTTCATATTTGGGATTATGCATTTGAATTATTCATTTTTTTCTTACCTTCAAAAATTTGACTCTTTTTTCCCTGTGGGCTGTTAGGCTCGCGGGGGCTGAAAATGCTTCATTTTATTGCGTCATTCTTGGCGCGGACTTTTTTGGCGCAAAAATTCTTTTCCGTTTCCGGCGTCATACGTGTCGCCGGAAGTTGCGTCATTTTTTGACGTTATTTTGCGCCAAAAATGTCGGCGTTCCGGATGTGGCGTCATTTTGGCGCCAAAAGCATTTAGGCGCCAAATAATGTGGATTTGGCGCTAAAAAATATGGGCGTCGCTTTTGTCTCCACATTATTTAAGTCTCATTTTTCATTGCTTCTGGTTGCTAGAAGCTTGTTCTTTGGCATTTTTTCCCATTCCTGAAACTGTCATATAAGGAATTTGATCTATTTTGCTTTATATGTTGTTTTTTTTCTTACATATTGCAAGATGTCTCACGTTGCATCTGAGTCAGAAGATACTACAGGAAAATCGCTGTCTAGTGCTGGATCTACCAAAGCTAAGTGTATCTGCTGTAAACTTTTGGTAGCTATTTCTCCGGCTGTTGTTTGTATTAATTGTCATGACAAACTTGTTAATGCAGATAATATTTCCTTTAGTAATGTACCATTGTCTGTTGCAGTTCCTTCAACATCTAAGGTGCAGAATGTTCCTGATAACATAAGAGATTTTGTTTCTGAATCCATCAAGAAGGCTATGTCTGTTATTTCTCCTTCTAGTAAACGTAAAAAATCTTTTAAAACTTCTCTCCCTACAGATGAATTTTTAAATGAACATCATCATTCTGATTCTGATGACTCTTCTGGTTCAGAGGATTCTGTTTCAGAGATTGATGCTGATAAATCCTCATATTTATTTAAAATGGAATTTATTCGTTCCTTACTTAAAGAAGTATTAATTGCTTTAGAAATAGAGGATTCTGGTCCTCTTGATACTAATTCTAAACGTTTAGATAAGGTATTTAAATCTCCTGTGGTTATTCCAGAAGTTTTTCCTGTTCCTAATGCTATTTCTGCAGTAATTTCCAAAGAATGGGATAAATTGGGTAATTCATTTACTCCTTCTAAACGTTTTAAGCAATTATATCCTGTACCGTCTGACAGGTTAGAATTTTGGGACAAAATCCCTAAAGTTGATGGGGCTATTTCTACCCTTGCTAAACGTACTACCATTCCTACGTCAGATGGTACTTCGTTTAAAGATCCTTTAGATAGGAAAATTGAATCCTTTCTAAGAAAAGCTTATCTGTGTTCAGGTAATCTTCTTAGGCCTGCTATATCATTAGCTGATGTTGCTGCAGCCTCAACTTTTTGGTTGGAAACTTTAGCGCAACAAGTAGCAAATCAGGATTCTCATGATATTATTATTCTTCTTCAGCATGCTAATAATTTTATTTGTGATGCCATTTTTGATATTATTAGAGTTGATGTCAGGTTTATGTCTCTAGCTATTTTAGCTAGAAGAGCTTTATGGCTTAAGACTTGGAATGCTGATATGGCTTCTAAATCAACTCTACTTTCCATTTCTTTCCAGGGTAACAAATTATTTGGTTCTCAGTTGGATTCTATTATCTCAACTGTTACTGGTGGGAAAGGAACTTTTTTACCACAGGATAAAAAATCTAAAGGTAAAAACAGGGCTAATAATCGTTTTCGTTCCTTTCGTTTCAACAAAGAACAAAAGCCTGATCCTTCGTCCTCAGGAGCAGTTTGTTTGGAAACCATCTCCAGTCTGGAATAAATCCAAGCCTGCTAGAAAGGCAAAGCCTGCTTCTAAGTTCACATGAAGGTGCGGCCCTCATTCCAGCTCAGCTGGTAGGGGGCAGGTTACGTTTTTTCAAAGAAATTTGGATCAATTCTGTTCACAATCTTTGGATTCAGAACATTGTTTCAGAAGGGTACAGAATTGGTTTCAAGATGAGACCTCCTGCAAAGAGATTTTTTCTTTCCCGTGTCCCAGTAAATCCAGTGAAAGCTCAAGCATTTCTGAATTGTGTTTCAGATCTAGAGTTGGCTGGAGTAATTATGCCAGTTCCAGTTCCGGAACAGGGGATGGGGTTTTATTCAAATCTCTTCATTGTACCAAAGAAGGAGAATTCCTTCAGAGCAGTTCTGGATCTAAAAATATTGAATCATTATGTAAGGATACCAACGTTCAAGATGGTAACTGTAAGGACTATCTTGCCTTTTGTTCAGCAAGGGAATTATATGTCCACAATAGATTTACAGGATGCATATCTGCATATTCCGATTCATCCAGATCACTATCAGTTCCTGAGATTCTCTTTTCTGGACAAGCATTACCAGTTTGTGGCTCTACCGTTTGGCCTAGCTACAGCTCCAAGAATTTTTTCTAAGGTTCTCGGTGCCCTTCTGTCTGTAATCAGAGAACAGGGTATTGTGGTATTTCCTTATTTGGACGATATCTTGGTACTTGCTCAGTCTTTACATTTAGCAGAATCTCATACGAATCGACTTGTGTTGTTTCTTCAAGATCATGGTTGGAGGATCAATTTACCAAAAAGTTCTTTGATTCCTCAGACAAGGGTAACCTTTCTGGGTTTCCAGATAGATTCAGTGTCCATGACTCTGTCTTTAACAGACAAGAGACGTCAAAAATTGATTGCAGCTTGTCGAAACCTTCAGTCACAATCATTCCCTTCGGTAGCCTTATGCATGGAAATTCTAGGTCTTATGACTGCTGCATCGGACGCGATCCCCTTTGCTCGTTTTCACATGCGACCTCTTCAGCTCTGTATGCTGAATCAATGGTGCAAGGATTACACAAAGATATCTCAATTAATATCTTTAAAACCGATTGTTCGACACTCTCTAACGTGGTGGACAGATCACCATCGTTTAATTCAGGGGGCTTCTTTTGTGCTTCCGACCTGGACTGTAATTTCAACAGATGCAAGTCTCACAGGTTGGGGAGCTGTGTGGGGATCTCTGACGGCACAAGGAGTTTGGGAATCTCAGGAGGTGAGATTACCGATCAATATTTTGGAACTCCGTGCAATTTTCAGAGCTCTTCAGTTTTGGCCTCTTCTGAAGAGAGAATCGTTCATTTGTTTTCAGACAGACAATGTCACAACTGTGGCATACATCAATCATCAAGGAGGGACTCACAGTCCTCTGGCTATGAAAGAAGTATCTCGAATTTTGGTTTGGGCGGAATCCGGCTCCTGTCTAATCTCTGCGGTTCATATCCCAGGTATAGACAATTGAGAAGCGGATTATCTCAGTCGCCAAACGTTGCATCCGGGCGAATGGTCTCTTCACCCAGAGGTATTTCTTCAAATTGTTCAAATGTGGGAACTTCCAGAAATAGATCTGATGGCGTCTCATCTAAACAAGAGACTTCCCAGGTATCTGTCCAGATCCCGGGATCCTCAGGTGGAGGCAGTGGATGCATTATCACTTCATTGGAAGTATCATCCTGCCTATATCTTTCCGCCTCTAGTTCTTCTTCCAAGAGTAATCTCCAAGATTCTGAAGGAATGCTCGTTTGTTCTGCTGGTAGCTCCGGCATGGCCTCACAGGTTTTGGTATGCGGATCTTGCCCGGATGGCCTCTTGCCAACCGTGGACTCTTCCGTTAAGACCAGACCTTCTGTCTCAAGGTCCTTTTTTCCATCAGGATCTCAAATCCTTAAATTTAAAGGTATGGAGATTGAACGCTTGATTCTTGGTCAAAGAGGTTTCTCTGACTCTGTGATTAATACTATGTTACAGGCTCGTAAATCTGTATCTAGAGAGATATATTATAGAGTCTGGAAGACTTATATTTCTTGGTGTCTTTCTCATCATTTTTCTTGGCATTCTTTTAGAATACCGAGAATATTACAGTTTCTTCAGGATGGTTTAGATAAGGGTTTGTCCGCAAGTTCCTTGAAAGGACAAATCTCTGCTCTTTCTGTTCTTTTTCACAGAAAGATTGCTATTCTTCCTGATATTCATTGTTTTGTACAAGCTTTGGTTCGTATAAAACCTGTCATTAAGTCAATTTCTCCTCCTTGGAGTTTGAATTTGGTTCTGGAGGCTCTTCAAGCTCCTCCATTTGAACCTATGCATTCATTGGACATTAAATTACTTTCTTGGAAAGTTTTGTTCCTTTTGGCCATCTCTTCTGCCAGAAGAGTTTCTGAATTATCTGCTCTTTCTTGTGAGTCTCCTTTTCTGATTTTTCATCAGGATAAGGCGGTGTTGCGAACTTCTTTTGAATTTTTACCTAAAGTTGTGAATTCCAACAACATTAGTAGAGAAATTGTGGTTCCTTCATTATGTCCTAATCCTAAGAATTCTAAGGAGAAATTGTTGCATTCTTTGGATGTTGTTAGAGCTTTGAAATATTATGTTGAAGCTACTAAATCTTTCCGGAAGACTTCTAGTCTATTTGTTATCTTTTCCGGTTCTAGAAAAGGCCAGAAAGCTTCTGCCATTTCTTTGGCATCTTGGTTGAAATCTTTAATTCATCTTGCCTATGCTGAGTCGGGTAAAACTCCGCCTCAGAGGATTACAGCTGTTGTAGTAATTAGATAGTGATTATAACCAAATGCATACTTGTAATTTAGAATAAAGTTCAGAATTTAAGTAGCAGTGTCCAGGAAACAAAATGGTATTGTATGGATACTTGCGATTAGATGATTTTAAGCATAGCTAAAAGGAAAGGCTGTAGCTTGAATATTCTGGTAAAATCCATGCAGTAACAGTCACAGACCTCTGTTGTTCTGGAACACAACTTTAAAGCTAATGCAATACACATTAGGCCTGAGATGTTTTAAAAAGAGGCTGAGGGAATCAGGTGCATGAATGATTAAATAGGCAGGTAAGTAGAATGCAGATACTCCCCAAACCAGCATGATTGTCAGTAGCAGGGAAGGCAGTCTTAAAGGGACAGTGATATCAGGCAGGCATATGTTACAACTATTGAAATGGCTGTGTTATTTTGCTCGCTCGTTGTTTGAGTCTGGGGTTTTTCTGGTCCCCTGGTTTCAGACCTGCCAATGCTTGGGCTGGCCCGGCTGGAGGTAGGACCTGAAATCTGTTGTTCTCTCGGATCTTGGGGGGTGCATTGGTACTCGTTGAGGTTTTGTGCTCTCCTTTCTTTCATGTAATTAGCAAGAGTCCATGAGCTAGTGACGTATGGGATATACATTCCTACCAGGAGGGGCAAAGTTTCCCAAACCTCAAAATGCCTATAAATACACCCCTCACCACACCCACAATTCAGTTTTACAAACTTTGCCTCCGATGGAGGTGGTGAAGTAAGTTTGTGCTAGATTCTACGTTGATATGCGCTCCGCAGCAAGTTGGAGCCCGGTTTTCCTCTCAGCGTGCAGTGAATGTCAGAGGGATGTGAGGAGAGTATTGCCTATTTGAATGCAGTGATCTCCTTCTACGGGGTCTATTTCATAGGTTCTCTGTTATCGGTCGTAGAGATTCATCTCTTACCTCCCTTTTCAGATCGACGATATACTCTCATATATACCATTACCTCTACTGATTCTCGTTTCAGTACTGGTTTGGCTTTCTACAAACATGTAGATGAGTGTCCTGGGGTAAGAAAATCTTATTTTCTGTGACACTCTAAGCTATGGTTGGGCACTTTGTTTATAAAGTTCTAAATATATGTATTCAAACATTTATTTGCCTTGACTCAGAATGTTCAACTTTCCTTATTTTTCAGACAGTCAGTTTCATATTTGGGATTATGCATTTGAATTATTCATTTTTTTCTTACCTTCAAAAATTTGACTCTTTTTTCCCTGTGGGCTGTTAGGCTCGCGGGGGCTGAAAATGCTTCATTTTATTGCGTCATTCTTGGCGCGGACTTTTTTGGCGCAAAAATTCTTTTCCGTTTCCGGCGTCATACGTGTCGCCGGAAGTTGCGTCATTTTTTGACGTTATTTTGCGCCAAAAATGTCGGCGTTCCGGATGTGGCGTCATTTTGGCGCCAAAAGCATTTAGGCGCCAAATAATGTGGAGTTGGCGCTAAAAAATATGGGCGTCGCTTTTGTCTCCACATTATTTAAGTCTCATTTTTCATTGCTTCTGGTTGCTAGAAGCTTGTTCTTTGGCATTTTTTCCCATTCCTGAAACTGTCATATAAGGAATTTGATCTATTTTGCTTTATATGTTGTTTTTTTTCTTACATATTGCAAGATGTCTCACGTTGCATCTGAGTCAGAAGATACTACAGGAAAATCGCTGTCTAGTGCTGGATCTACCAAAGCTAAGTGTATCTGCTGTAAACTTTTGGTAGCTATTTCTCCGGCTGTTGTTTGTATTAATTGTCATGACAAACTTGTTAATGCAGATAATATTTCCTTTAGTAATGTACCATTGTCTGTTGCAGTTCCTTCAACATCTAAGGTGCAGAATGTTCCTGATAACATAAGAGATTTTGTTTCTGAATCCATCAAGAAGGCTATGTCTGTTATTTCTCCTTCTAGTAAACGTAAAAAATCTTTTAAAACTTCTCTCCCTACAGATGAATTTTTAAATGAACATCATCATTCTGATTCTGATGACTCTTCTGGTTCAGAGGATTCTGTTTCAGAGATTGATGCTGATAAATCCTCATATTTATTTAAAATGGAATTTATTCGTTCCTTACTTAAAGAAGTATTAATTGCTTTAGAAATAGAGGATTCTGGTCCTCTTGATACTAATTCTAAACGTTTAGATAAGGTATTTAAATCTCCTGTGGTTATTCCAGAAGTTTTTCCTGTTCCTAATGCTATTTCTGCAGTAATTTCCAAAGAATGGGATAAATTGGGTAATTCATTTACTCCTTCTAAACGTTTTAAGCAATTATATCCTGTACCGTCTGACAGGTTAGAATTTTGGGACAAAATCCCTAAAGTTGATGGGGCTATTTCTACCCTTGCTAAACGTACTACCATTCCTACGTCAGATGGTACTTCGTTTAAAGATCCTTTAGATAGGAAAATTGAATCCTTTCTAAGAAAAGCTTATCTGTGTTCAGGTAATCTTCTTAGGCCTGCTATATCATTAGCTGATGTTGCTGCAGCCTCAACTTTTTGGTTGGAAACTTTAGCGCAACAAGTAGCAAATCAGGATTCTCATGATATTATTATTCTTCTTCAGCATGCTAATAATTTTATTTGTGATGCCATTTTTGATATTATTAGAGTTGATGTCAGGTTTATGTCTCTAGCTATTTTAGCTAGAAGAGCTTTATGGCTTAAGACTTGGAATGCTGATATGGCTTCTAAATCAACTCTACTTTCCATTTCTTTCCAGGGTAACAAATTATTTGGTTCTCAGTTGGATTCTATTATCTCAACTGTTACTGGTGGGAAAGGAACTTTTTTACCACAGGATAAAAAATCTAAAGGTAAAAACAGGGCTAATAATCGTTTTCGTTCCTTTCGTTTCAACAAAGAACAAAAGCCTGATCCTTCATCCTCAGGAGCAGTTTGTTTGGAAACCATCTCCAGTCTGGAATAAATCCAAGCCTGCTAGAAAGGCAAAGCCTGCTTCTAAGTTCACATGAAGGTGCGGCCCTCATTCCAGCTCAGCTGGTAGGGGGCAGGTTACGTTTTTTCAAAGAAATTTGGATCAATTCTGTTCACAATCTTTGGATTCAGAACATTGTTTCAGAAGGGTACAGAATTGGTTTCAAGATGAGACCTCCTGCAAAGAGATTTTTTCTTTCCCGTGTCCCAGTAAATCCAGTGAAAGCTCAAGCATTTCTGAATTGTGTTTCAGATCTAGAGTTGGCTGGAGTAATTATGCCAGTTCCAGTTCCGGAACAGGGGATGGGGTTTTATTCAAATCTCTTCATTGTACCAAAGAAGGAGAATTCCTTCAGAGCAGTTCTGGATCTAAAAATATTGAATCATTATGTAAGGATACCAACGTTCAAGATGGTAACTGTAAGGACTATCTTGCCTTTTGTTCAGCAAGGGAATTATATGTCCACAATAGATTTACAGGATGCATATCTGCATATTCCGATTCATCCAGATCACTATCAGTTCCTGAGATTCTCTTTTCTGGACAAGCATTACCAGTTTGTGGCTCTACCGTTTGGCCTAGCTACAGCTCCAAGAATTTTTTCTAAGGTTCTCGGTGCCCTTCTGTCTGTAATCAGAGAACAGGGTATTGTGGTATTTCCTTATTTGGACGATATCTTGGTACTTGCTCAGTCTTTACATTTAGCAGAATCTCATACGAATCGACTTGTGTTGTTTCTTCAAGATCATGGTTGGAGGATCAATTTACCAAAAAGTTCTTTGATTCCTCAGACAAGGGTAACCTTTCTGGGTTTCCAGATAGATTCAGTGTCCATGACTCTGTCTTTAACAGACAAGAGACGTCAAAAATTGATTGCAGCTTGTCGAAACCTTCAGTCACAATCATTCCCTTCGGTAGCCTTATGCATGGAAATTCTAGGTCTTATGACTGCTGCATCGGACGCGATCCCCTTTGCTCGTTTTCACATGCGACCTCTTCAGCTCTGTATGCTGAATCAATGGTGCAAGGATTACACAAAGATATCTCAATTAATATCTTTAAAACCGATTGTTCGACACTCTCTAACGTGGTGGACAGATCACCATCGTTTAATTCAGGGGGCTTCTTTTGTGCTTCCGACCTGGACTGTAATTTCAACAGATGCAAGTCTCACAGGTTGGGGAGCTGTGTGGGGATCTCTGACGGCACAAGGAGTTTGGGAATCTCAGGAGGTGAGATTACCGATCAATATTTTGGAACTCCGTGCAATTTTCAGAGCTCTTCAGTTTTGGCCTCTTCTGAAGAGAGAATCGTTCATTTGTTTTCAGACAGACAATGTCACAACTGTGGCATACATCAATCATCAAGGAGGGACTCACAGTCCTCTGGCTATGAAAGAAGTATCTCGAATTTTGGTTTGGGCGGAATCCGGCTCCTGTCTAATCTCTGCGGTTCATATCCCAGGTATAGACAATTGAGAAGCGGATTATCTCAGTCGCCAAACGTTGCATCCGGGCGAATGGTCTCTTCACCCAGAGGTATTTCTTCAAATTGTTCAAATGTGGGAACTTCCAGAAATAGATCTGATGGCGTCTCATCTAAACAAGAGACTTCCCAGGTATCTGTCCAGATCCCGGGATCCTCAGGTGGAGGCAGTGGATGCATTATCACTTCATTGGAAGTATCATCCTGCCTATATCTTTCCGCCTCTAGTTCTTCTTCCAAGAGTAATCTCCAAGATTCTGAAGGAATGCTCGTTTGTTCTGCTGGTAGCTCCGGCATGGCCTCACAGGTTTTGGTATGCGGATCTTGCCCGGATGGCCTCTTGCCAACCGTGGACTCTTCCGTTAAGACCAGACCTTCTGTCTCAAGGTCCTTTTTTCCATCAGGATCTCAAATCCTTAAATTTAAAGGTATGGAGATTGAACGCTTGATTCTTGGTCAAAGAGGTTTCTCTGACTCTGTGATTAATACTATGTTACAGGCTCGTAAATCTGTATCTAGAGAGATATATTATAGAGTCTGGAAGACTTATATTTCTTGGTGTCTTTCTCATCATTTTTCTTGGCATTCTTTTAGAATACCGAGAATATTACAGTTTCTTCAGGATGGTTTAGATAAGGGTTTGTCCGCAAGTTCCTTGAAAGGACAAATCTCTGCTCTTTCTGTTCTTTTTCACAGAAAGATTGCTATTCTTCCTGATATTCATTGTTTTGTACAAGCTTTGGTTCGTATAAAACCTGTCATTAAGTCAATTTCTCCTCCTTGGAGTTTGAATTTGGTTCTGGAGGCTCTTCAAGCTCCTCCATTTGAACCTATGCATTCATTGGACATTAAATTACTTTCTTGGAAAGTTTTGTTCCTTTTGGCCATCTCTTCTGCCAGAAGAGTTTCTGAATTATCTGCTCTTTCTTGTGAGTCTCCTTTTCTGATTTTTCATCAGGATAAGGCGGTGTTGCGAACTTCTTTTGAATTTTTACCTAAAGTTGTGAATTCCAACAACATTAGTAGAGAAATTGTGGTTCCTTCATTATGTCCTAATCCTAAGAATTCTAAGGAGAAATTGTTGCATTCTTTGGATGTTGTTAGAGCTTTGAAATATTATGTTGAAGCTACTAAATCTTTCCGGAAGACTTCTAGTCTATTTGTTATCTTTTCCGGTTCTAGAAAAGGCCAGAAAGCTTCTGCCATTTCTTTGGCATCTTGGTTGAAATCTTTAATTCATCTTGCCTATGCTGAGTCGGGTAAAACTCCGCCTCAGAGGATTACAGCTGTTGTAGTAATTAGATAGTGATTATAACCAAATGCATACTTGTAATTTAGAATAAAGTTCAGAATTTAAGTAGCAGTGTCCAGGAAACAAAATGGTATTGTATGGATACTTGCGATTAGATGATTTTAAGCATAGCTAAAAGGAAAGGCTGTAGCTTGAATATTCTGGTAAAATCCATGCAGTAACAGTCACAGACCTCTGTTGTTCTGGAACACAACTTTAAAGCTAATGCAATACACATTAGGCCTGAGATGTTTTAAAAAGAGGCTGAGGGAATCAGGTGCATGAATGATTAAATAGGCAGGTAAGTAGAATGCAGATACTCCCCAAACCAGCATGATTGTCAGTAGCAGGGAAGGCAGTCTTAAAGGGACAGTGATATCAGGCAGGCATATGTTACAACTATTGAAATGGCTGTGTTATTTTGCTCGCTCGTTGTTTGAGTCTGGGGTTTTTCTGGTCCCCTGGTTTCAGACCTGCCAATGCTTGGGCTGGCCCGGCTGGAGGTAGGACCTGAAATCTGTTGTTCTCTCGGATCTTGGGGGGTGCATTGGTACTCGTTGAGGTTTTGTGCTCTCCTTTCTTTCATGTAATTAGCAAGAGTCCATGAGCTAGTGACGTATGGGATATACATTCCTACCAGGAGGGGCAAAGTTTCCCAAACCTCAAAATGCCTATAAATACACCCCTCACCACACCCACAATTCAGTTTTACAAACTTTGCCTCCGATGGAGGTGGTGAAGTAAGTTTGTGCTAGATTCTACGTTGATATGCGCTCCGCAGCAAGTTGGAGCCCGGTTTTCCTCTCAGCGTGCAGTGAATGTCAGAGGGATGTGAGGAGAGTATTGCCTATTTGAATGCAGTGATCTCCTTCTACGGGGTCTATTTCATAGGTTCTCTGTTATCGGTCGTAGAGATTCATCTCTTACCTCCCTTTTCAGATCGACGATATACTCTCATATATACCATTACCTCTACTGATTCTCGTTTCAGTACTGGTTTGGCTTTCTACAAACATGTAGATGAGTGTCCTGGGGTAAGAAAATCTTATTTTCTGTGACACTCTAAGCTATGGTTGGGCACTTTGTTTATAAAGTTCTAAATATATGTATTCAAACATTTATTTGCCTTGACTCAGAATGTTCAACTTTCCTTATTTTTCAGACAGTCAGTTTCATATTTGGGATTATGCATTTGAATTATTCATTTTTTTCTTACCTTCAAAAATTTGACTCTTTTTTCCCTGTGGGCTGTTAGGCTCGCGGGGGCTGAAAATGCTTCATTTTATTGCGTCATTCTTGGCGCAGACTTTTTTGGCGCAAAAATTCTTTTCCGTTTCCGGCGTCATACGTGTCGCCGGAAGTTGCGTCATTTTTTGACGTTATTTTGCGCCAAAAATGTCGGCGTTCCGGATGTGGCGTCATTTTGGCGCCAAAAGCATTTAGGCGCCAAATAATGTGGATTTGGCGCTAAAAAATATGGGCGTCGCTTTTGTCTCCACATTATTTAAGTCTCATTTTTCATTGCTTCTGGTTGCTAGAAGCTTGTTCTTTGGCATTTTTTCCCATTCCTGAAACTGTCATATAAGGAATTTGATCTATTTTGCTTTATATGTTGTTTTTTTTCTTACATATTGCAAGATGTCTCACGTTGCATCTGAGTCAGAAGATACTACAGGAAAATCGCTG